>NW_011369007.1:12880-28978 GCF_000735185.1 Notothenia coriiceps | reverse complement strand
GGGGGGGGGGTACCTTGGTTGGTGATTGGCTAATGTTTACACAAGCCAAAAAATCGTTATGACATCATAAAGTGGCCAAAATCTGATCAGCTCATTTTCAGACAGGTTTTTATATATAAATGGATCAGGATAAAAAGTGAGCAAATCTTTTTTCTTGAAACTTTCAGAATCTCTTTACACACATGTTTAAACACATGAAAAAGTGGATTTTGCATTATAGGTGACCTTTAAAGTTCTTGTTTTCCAGGTGGGAGGAGCTACATGCTTTGGCCAGTGAGCCAATGGAGAGCCATGTCTTCTTCGCAGAGCATTTCAATGATGCTGTCAACGGCCTGTTCACCTCACTCAGCACCTTCTCTGTCTGCAATGCCATTCCTGAAGTTGGGATCCCTCAGCTTTTCACTATCGGTATTTACAACTGCCCTCTCCCTCACTATGTTCATTCTCTGGTGGCTCTCTCTCTAACTCCTTCCAACTCCTGTCCTGTCCTGATCTGGCTCATATCCACACCTGTTTTCTGCCATCCTTCTGTCCTGTTCCCCAGGCTGTCATGTGGAGGTGTTTTCCTGTGTGAGGAAAACACTGGAGACCGTGAAGGAGCTGCAGGGGAACTACATGTGTTGGAAAGGCTCCAAGGGTTATTCCCCGTACACTTCTCTCTGTCCATATTACAGGCAAGTGTTTGTTAATGCTCAGAAAATGCAAAATGTCCTTGTTGTCTTCCTCATCTGAGAGGAATTCCTGCACTTTGGACAAGAAAAGCCCCCCTATTCACTGAAACTGGTGTCAACGTTTAAATAGCTTCAATGTCAACTAAAAATAAAATGTTCTGTCATTTTCTGCATAATTCTTCAGTAAAAACTTTCCTGTAAATCACCAGAAGAAGAATTTTGTAGGAATGTTGTTCCCACAGCAGTGTCTGACAGAGATAGGTTAATAATCAAAGAAGGAAGCTGGTGTCATTCTAGCTCAGACTGGGGATAACAATCTGTGACGTGTGTGATTGTTCAACAGGGCAATTCCCATCAATGTGCTGTGTCAGTGGGAGGTTGTTAATAAAAACAAAGTGTGATTCTGCCAGAAGCTCCCGGGGCAAATTTAAAATGGCCTTTGAACAAATTAATTTCCCAGCACATTACTACTTAACCACAGTGAACTGGCCTCACTGTTTAGGGAAAACAAACTTTTCATTTAAAATATTTCTCGTAACCCACTGTGAAATGCGCAATAATTTCTTCATAAAAGCTGACTTCAAGCACTTTTAGTTACACCACAAAGTAGGATTGCTGCTTGTATGATACTATGAAATAAGACTCTTAAGATATTCATGTAAATAGAGATTTTAATAAATTGCAGTTAACACATTGGAATCAAAGTGAGATACCCCTTTTTTTGAGATACCCCTTTTTTTTAATAAAGGACTGGCTTATCTAAAGCCAGTTGAGTCGGACTTGAAATGTTTTAGCTCTATGAAACCTGATGTACTTATATGATTCTGTTTTCTTCAAGTTTGTATCTTGTTGGTCGAACGCACTTATTGTAAGTCGCTTTGGATAAATGCTAGATGCAATGTAATAATAATTTTACGACACTGGTCATAAACCGTCTGTCAAATGAAAACATGTAAATATATAATGCCTTCCATATACTGTAGGCTGCTTATCATATTAGTAACGCATACCTCACACAGTACAAATCTTTGATTCGTTTTCAACCTGTGTTAGTCTAAATGTGTGTTTTTCAGGTACACAAAGATGTACAAGAGACACCAGACAGTCTGCCATCGGACTATCTGCCCAGGTGACAACACCGATAACTCCCTCTCTTCCTTTCTTTGAAATTAAGTGTGTTTGTGTAACTCCCTGCCATTCTCTCTCTCTCCCACTGAACGGTAGATCCCTGTGACTCTCAGCCCTGTCTGAATGGAGGCACATGTGTACCAGATGAGCAAGAGGGATACAACTGCTTATGTCCTCCTGGCTTTGGAGGAGACCCACACTGTGGTGTGTACATTCACTGAGATACTATATTTAGAGATGGCAAAAGTATACACATTCTTTACTCAAGTAGAAGTACAGATATTCGTGTTTAAAAATACTCTAGTAAAAGTAGAAGTACTGACTAAACTGAAAAAATAAGTATGGGCTTCGACATGTACACATAACTACCAACTGTTTTAAAGAGTAACTGACCTCACTTTATATTAATAGAACAATAATGTCATTGTTAGCTAATGAATGTTTCCATGCTGAGCAACGGCAAAAATTACAACGTTTTCATTGGTTCTTCTTCTTTAGAGAAGACCAGGAAATGATGGATACACGGATCGTGTTCAAATCAATAGGCACGCAATGACTCTAAATAATAATGATCACGCCACCCAACACAGATTAAAACTAAAGTAACAAACCTGTTTTGAAAATGTAAGAAGTAGAAAGTACAGGTATTTGTGTTTAAAATTTAAGACGCAAAAGTAAAAAGTAGCGGAGTAAAGTACTGATACCAGATAAATGTACTTAAGTACAATAACAAAGTATTTGTTCTCCACCTCTGACTATATTGGCTGCATACTATCTCTCAAACTAACTAACTTGACCCTCCCTCCCCCCCAGCCCCTGCCATGTCCCTGGACTGCTCCGTAGACTTGCTGTTCCTGGTGGAGGGCTCTGCCACCCTCACCTTGGAAGGCTTCCTCAGCCTCAAGTCCTTCTTAAAGCGCTTCCTGCGCAGCGTCATCGGCTCCAACAGCCCCAGCAAGGTGGGCCTGGCGGTGTTCGGAGGAGAGACCCGGGTGGTGGCACCGGTGGATAAGTACAAAGGGGACCTGAAGGGCCTGCTGAGGGCTGTGGAGGCCCTTCAACCAGTGGGCGGCGAGGCCCTGACAGGCGAGGCATTACGCTACGTCACACGTCACGGATTTGTGAGCGCACCAGTCTTTGCAGACGTCACAGACGACCTCCCCCGCGTGGTGGTGCTGATCACTGCCACGCCTGCTGCAGACGAGGTGGTGGAGCCCTCTAAATATGCACGAGACAGAGAGATCTTCCTGATCGGGGTGGGACCAGTCAAATTAAAGGAACAACTGAATAATATCACAGGAAACCCCCAGAGGACTATCAGCTACACACCAGCTGAGTTCAGTGCCAAGATCCCTGAGCTCAAGGCTAAGATCTGCAGCGTGGATCAGCAAGGTAGAGACTGACTAATTCATAACTTATGAAATAGGTGAAAGCCAATAGGAGTCAGTCATTCCTAATGTGATTAACTATTAACTATTTTATGGTAATTTATTTTGGAAAGGAGAAAGTACAATTATTTGAACAGTAATTATCACGTTACCTCACTTTCTTTAAGAAAACGTTGCTATCTTATCATATTTGTGAAAATGAAGGAATAATCCAAAATAAGATGTAATGCTTGATGACTTATTTGTAATTCCTGCCATGTTTAACAACAGCAACACCACATGAAATATCTGAGTACATACTCAGATGATAGGATAGAATTCAATCTTTAAAATCTTCATTTTCGAGCAGACGTGGATCAATTAAACCTTGATTTAGCAGAAAGTGCATTTCTAGGGTCTTGAAATACCTCTTCAAGATCATGTTGTGTACTTTTTAATAAATACAAATTATCTGTGTATTTTAACATTAAAATGATTTATTTATTGTCTTATTCAGGTTGTCTGGACCAAGCAGTGGACCTGGTGTTTGCCCTGGATGCCTCCGGTGCTGTCAGCCCGGATAACTTCATCATCCTGCGTGACTTTGTGCGCAGCCTCACCGTCCATTTCGACATCAACCGCGACGTGGCTCAAGTGGCGCTCGTGTCCTACGGTCGGAGAGCCACCACCGTCTTCAACCTGGACAAGCATGACACCGGCTCCTCCGTCCTCAAGGCTGTAGATGAGGCCAACTACATGGGTGGAGTGGGTTCAACGGGCTCCGCTCTACTTCACATCCACTCCGAGGTCCTGACGGCGTCCAAAGGGGCCCGGCCGGGGGTCAACAAGGCCGTGGTGTTACTGACAGACGGCTCGGGGGGGGACGACGCTGCCGTTCCAGCTCAGAAGCTCCGAGATAACGGAGTGTCAGTGTTTGTCATCGGGATTGGAGACGTTCAGAAAGACAGGCTGCTGCGGATCGCGGGTTCAGAGGAACACATGATCTCCGTGCCTTTTTACGAGGATCTCAAATATTTTGAGGATGTGCTGGTGCAGATGCTGTGTTCAGGTGAGAGGGCAGGAACACCTTTCTAGGACAGCTTGTTCCATCTATAGAAACTGAATCACAATACTTTATTTTTCAGCAGGGAATTGTGTGGAAGGATGGCGGACGGGTTTGAAGGGATCTGAACAAATTATGTAAACATTTTGCTGTGGTATCCAACTCATTTACAGTATGATACATTTCCTTTCTTTTAGAGGTAAAAAAGCCGGTAAACCTATGCAGGCCTAACCCATGTATGAATGATGGGACCTGCATCCTGTCCAAAGGGAGCTTCCGCTGTCAGTGCCAAGGCTATGAAGGACCTCACTGTGAAAGAAGTAAGTCTGTTTTCCTTATTTTCGTCCTTCCTTCCTTCACATCCACCTTCCTTTTATAAATGCATTATCTTTACTTCCTATAGATCCTTTTCTTCTAATCTGTTTATGAGTCAAAGCTACATACATTTTAAGACTAGTTGTCTGACTGCTTTTCTTACTTGTACAACTTGACTCTGTTTTTAAGACTTTGCAGTAACAGCATCCTTTGCAAGTGCATTCATTTATTTCTTTAACGTATCCGTAGAAAGCATCAGGCCTTCCTCCAGAGGAGATCTCCCGAGGCCTGTCGGACTGAGGAAGAAGAGCCGCCAGGAGCTCCTGCATCGCTACAAACTGCACCGCAGGAGGCATGCTGTCTGACAACACCGACACAGAAACAAGCCACGTATGGACACTTAAGAACCGAGGATGATAGCGGGTACACATGGGAGTTAAGGGAAAGCTAATGTTTCAATATTTAAACTGGAGTTTAAGGCGCTTGTTGAGATTCTGAGTGCCAGTGTCTATATGTGTCCTAGTCAGAGACTGTGTCTCGTTGTTGTCTATTCAAAGATGTAAACTTTTATATTTTATTATAATATAGAGTATATCTGAGTCATGATTGTATTATTTTTATTGTATAATATCCACAGCCTACTTACAAAAAAGACAAAAACATAAAGGTTTTGCCAAAAAGCTTAAAACCAAATGCTCAGTAATTGTTTTATTATAATATTTGACATTCATTTTGGCAAAAAGACCCTTCTAATTTCACTCAACTGATTACGGTTTATAATAAAAAGGTGGTTGTTTGCTCACACTAATGAACAACAGATATACAAATAATGATGTGTTTCACTATTTGTTATATTGCTTTAGGAGAAAAGAGAAACAAAACAGGAAAATGACCACAAAATTGTAAATTCAAAATGGCTAATGTTTCAAATTCTTAACCAAAAGTAACATTTAAACTCTTTGAACCTAGATACATGTCTGAAATGTGAACTTCCTATTATCAGTTGACTTTCCCTCATAAATACTTTATTTTTTCATTTTTAAGAAGTGTGTGTAGTTACCCTGTGAAATTGTAATGCTACACGGATTTTAAAGTTACAGTGAACCTTTGATCCATTTTCAAGGGCCCAGCTGGGATGAGAGAGGTAAACATTTTCATAAACAAATTACCAGCCAACATTGTTGTCAGTACATTTTTATTTGAATAAAAAGTGCATTTTTAGCTAGCAATACAAGCCAAATTAGGCTGAATAATGGCGTAAATATATTTACATCTTGGCTAACAGCATATATGAACCAAGCTACAATCTAGAGTGTACAACATTGCCAATTAAGTAGAGGGTCTCAGTGGTTTAAAATGTTTGGCTGTTTTCATTCGTGCATCATCATCAAGAACAATTGTTGGACTGGCCAAAACGCTACTTCATCAATGTCCTCCCTTGAGCAAATGGAGAAAAACAACCATGAAAAAGTCATTAAAACTCAGATTATCCAGTGGTGTTTGAGAAGACATCCCTCTGATTGGCTCTCTGATTTATAGTCTTGGCAAGAAGTTGATGAGGAATCCAGAGGGAGTAGGGAGAATGTTGATTTGAGAGTTCAAAAAGGTCATCATGTTTCCCTCTAGGTGGTGGATTTCTTCTCCCACTCCTGAAAATACAAGAATTATGAAATTATGTTATTTGAATGCATTTAATACAAGTTCATACACTTGCTATGATTCATCCTGATACATGGAAGTATCTTGTTTAACTGAAGCATTTGCATTTAGAAGTATGTATAGTGTCACCATGGCTTTCTGCAGGACTTTTCCTTTGGTGGCCATGATGGAAGCAGGTCTGCTCTTTAGTGCAGATGCACAGTTGACTGGGGATCCTGGGTCTGCACTGGTGTTGCTGTTGTGGGGTTGGGATGAAGGTGATGGGGATGATGATGTCGACTGTAGAGCAGGCAGGGTTGCTGCTTTAGGCTGAGGGTAAACAGTCAACAGTTGGTAAGGGAGCAAAACAAAACAGGACCCTGGCTTAAAGGTCTCCTATTATGATGTCTTTTATACCTGTGTCCCCAGTGTGTCAGTAGACTCACAAAGTGTCCGAAAATAATAAAACCTTTTCCTCCTTACCCACATCTCTAAAAATGGGGGTACAACGGAGCTGATCCAGATTTGCTGTGGTCATTACGACATATCGGAAATGTGGGCTGGCTTTACATCCACGGCCCTATCAGAAACGTCGCTGTATCACAAACAATGCGCGACGTACTTTGGAAGTAATATGGTCTTTGTTTACATTAGCAAGCATCGCTAACACTCAGAGCTAAGGACCCAGAATCAGAACTTCTCTAACAGGGCTGAAATAGAGGGGTATGAGGCATGGCTAGAATGGGTGATCTGTTGAGCAAAACACTTTATGGACATGTTTATATATATTTTTTTGTATAATATATGCCTAAAAATAGTATAATAGGAGACCTTTAAAGGCTTATATAAATCATGTTTCCTCTGATAACCTGCACACTTACCATAGGTGAGTCCTGGAGGCTGCTGTCCAGTGTGGTCCCCAGTGTGAACGGCCCTGACTCCACCTTCTTCAGACTTTCCTTTACTTCCATCAACCGTAGCTCCACCTCCACCCTGCGGTTCTCCGCCTCCCGACACGCCTCCTCCTTCTGCTTCAATCGGGCTTCTAATGAGGCCTGCTGCTTTGGATCTGAGGATAACATACAGCTGTCAGTCACACAGATCAGTGATGACCTTCAGTGTGTGTCACAGGAAGTGCTGATGTACCTTGGCAGGCGCTGAGCTCCTCTTTGGTTTCCCTCCTCTCTTTCTTCAGGTTTCCCAGACTGCTCCTCACCTCCTCCCGCTCTCGCTCCAGGCGGTCGCGCTCATCGATGTAGCGCCGCATATCTGCCTCTGTGCGGTTCTTGCCCAGTTTCCCTTCCACTGCACCGGGACACCCTGGGAATCAAAGAAAGATTTAAATATTGTACATTTCTAGCTAGTATAACAATCCAAATCTAGATCTATCTTGATATCCAAATCCTTGTTAGCTTTATCCACACAGCAAACAAAGAAACAGTGGCTCAGCTATCAATTCATGTCTTTAAAAACCCTTTAAAAAAACTTTGAATCTGAGAAAACAGCTTTTTAAATTCAGCAAATAATAAAACATTTGGTCAAATTCATTGCCAAGAATGAAAAAAAAAGATGCGTTCGTGATTAAAAAGCTAATTTCATTTGGAATTGAAATCTGCATTATGTTTTGAAGGTGTTTCTTTGAGTGTAGAGGATGCAGCTTTTCACTAGGGGGAGCCATGGTAATGTAAGAATACAGAGGAAGGGAAGCAGTTTATTTAACTCAATGGTAAAGACAACAGTTACTTTTTCTCAATAAAACATTATTTTAGGAGGTTTTCCCGTTAAAGTTGGAAATGTTTTTCCGTCCTCACCTATGGTATGTGCCTTGGGCCGCAGGGGGACAGGACTGTGGGGGAGTCCAGTAGAAACCGTTTGACCTTTATTGATCTGAACCCCAGGGGAGGTGAATGCCTGTGAGATTCCCACACTATTCCTCTTGGGGGTCTCCTGGCTCTGGGACGAGGACTTGACTGGTTGAGGCTGAGGTGGAGGGGGAGTCTGGGGTAGTTCTGGTTCTGGTTTGCTGGTTATAGAGGTCAAACTTGTTCCATTTACCACAGATGATGAATCTGGCTCTGTGTGGCTAGTTGAGTTGGCCTGGAAATAAAAAAAATGTAGGCACAAAATATGTGATTTATGCTCAGAAAATATCAAATATGTTTTTAAATGATATAACCTACCTCTTTTATTTGAGATGCTGGGTCCTCTACTGGGACTGGGGACTCTCTAGAAGTCTCTCTGGCAGGGAGGGCTTTACCCCCGCAGGACGTATGGAGGAAGGAGCGTACAGGGACCAGGTCCAGGTAAATCCTGTTGTCAGGGTCCTGCTCTGTTCCCTCTGAGTCCTTGCTGTCCTGTGTGCATGTCTCAAATTGTTCCTGAGGATTGTTGTCCTCACTCTCTGGCAGGACATACTCTTCAGCATCCTGTATTACACAGGAACAGGAAGTTATGAGGTGGAACGAAGCCAAATTGAGGACACAATGTAAAAAATGAAACTGAAAGTGCTACACCAATCAACATAAAAAAAAAAATCACAATTTTCTAAGATTACCATCTTATTTTGCATATTTGTGGACATTAATGCTGAATCAATGTCCTTTTTTCTACAAATTAAATAAGATTTTTTGGTTTGTGGGTAAACATATTTTATAACATTTCAAAGGTGACTTTCTAAAAACTCAACAAACAGGAATATGCATCAATAATGGGAAAATATCTCAAGTTTCTGTTCCTGGATACCATACCTCTGGATCAGCTATAGACGCCACATCATCATACAGTTCATCAGAGTTGTGAGGCATGGAGGGGGGGGTGTCTATGTAGTTGTTTGGCTCTGAATACCTCCTCTGCATAAAGCTAGAGAGACACAAAAAGAAAAGTCCCACTTGAATATCTGGCCAAAGTACACATTCACATTAAAGTGAGCAGTAGTGATGATCTTACTATAAGGAAGTCTTGGCAGCGTTGACGATGCTGGAGATCCTCTCAGCGTTAACGTAATCGTATGTCAGCTCCTCGGGGTCCGTCTTGCTCCCCGTCTGGGACAGCAGGAGGCCCAGCCAGTGGCCCATGTCTGCGGACGTTTTAGCCTGAGAGAAGAGGAGAAGATCAAAGTGCATTTAGTTCATACCATGGACTTGCAACATCATGAGTCTCAAGCTTATGGTTAATGTTGCATACCCTGCGTCGGTTTGTTTTAATGAAAATATTTCAACAGCATGGGTGCCCGCAGTATTTCAATATGCAAAATGTTTTAAGGAGTTACCATGTCCCCAGCGGAGCATTAGCAATTACAGTCTCTTGATAATTCAATAATGTGTTTGAAAATGCTGTTTAGGAACACATTATTCTGATACATATAAAACATCTATTATTATTCTGGGGGATTCAAATAGCTCATCTAATAGAAACTGTGTGAAGTAACTCATCATGGTTTGGTCCAGTTTAGTAGGAATTCAATGGGTGATAATCTTGCTTAAGTTTTGGTAAATACTGTACTTGTGAAGTTTCATTTTGTTAGATAGAAAACAAAAAGGACTCATAAAATGGTGTCAGAGCCTTTAAGACTAAACATTGGATTCCATGGCCTAGGACCAAATATGAGCTGTAGCAGGGTGGTACTTGAAACCTAATGAAATTCCCTGAAATCCCAGAGGATACACACCCTTCAGTAAAACACACACACACACGCAGACCACCCTTGTGTGCACAAATATAATACACATAAGTTAGATGTCAGCAGAAAGTCGATTCCAGATGAGGACATGTTAGTGTTTCCTATAATAAACTGTAGACACCATTTCTGCTGACTGTTGTTTTTTTCTCCAGTTAGACTTGAGGCAATTGCTCATATTATCTTCAGGAAACAGTTTGTACGCCACTAGATAAAAGGCGAGAAAGACGTCAGGGTGTAAAACTCTTACGTGATAAACAGTGTCAAACCATTTACTGAGATGCAAGACATTTGTCGGGATGTTACAAAGCAGCACAACAGACAGTGGTGGTTTACCTCCAGGGTGGCCAGCTGACTGCCATCCATATTGATCCTGAAGGAGTACAGGTGCTCGGGGATGGGGTCGGGCAGGACCCTGCAGCCCCCCAGACTCACTGCTGGCTGGCTCACTTTGTTCTTGCTCTTGTCATGGTAAAACCATAGCTGCCCCTTCTTTACAAGACACCAGCAGGTCCGCCATTGGCTGTTCACCAGCACGTTGAGGTAGCCTGACAGAGGAGAGACATTTGCAATGACTTCTTCTTCTTCGTTCCATGGTCATTTGACCTTAGCAATAGTTATCTACATTTGTTTAATGTCATATCGATTATTGCTTAAATCCAACAAACTGTTGTGGTACTTTCTTGGTGGCTAAAAGAGGTCAAATTCTCTGTGTCAAGAAATTAAAGGTTTTGAAGCTACCACCACCCCTCCCCCCATTTTTTTTTTTTTTCCTCTATCAAATCCATGTCTCTGGTTATCCCTAGTTAGCATGATCAAAATTATTTTCTTTAATGTATAAAGTATATGGGTATGTAGGTATATCAGGAACATGTTGTGCTTTTTCAATTTGTATCGGGGGGTGCATAACATACAAAAATAATAATAATATTTGCAAATACATACAGTATATTGGACATTTTCTATTAGTATTGATTAATGATATTATTCCAATAAAAGTATTATAATTTTTTTAAAGCTAAGAAGGCACATAAGAACATGTATTGACAAATCTATACTGGTATCAAAAGGAATTTACACATAGAGACTTTCACCTTCAAATACAACCTAGCAAGGGCTGTAGAATAAAAAGTAACTGTGTCAAAGGAGAGGAAGTGCAACTGTGTTCATGCTTTGGGAGCTTATTTCATGGCACAAAATGCACATTAGTTCTCTGCTCACCTGAGGTGTCCACACATTTCTCTGGGCTCTCCAACGAAGAGGGTTTTTTCTTGCCAATGTTCATGAGGTTGCTAAACTTCAACCCTGCTCCATATTTTCTTTTCACTGAAGGGGAGGAGAATAATTCTGATTCAATAAAAACATTTCATACTATCAGATACGCATCACCGATGGTCTTAAACCCAAATGTTGGAAAACTGAAACAATAAAGCGTTGAGGAGTGACTCACCATCTTTGTTTTCGGGAGTGTCAGCATGGCTGTCAGTGCTGCTTCCACTCTCTGAAGCCACTGAGTATCTCTCACTCAATTCTCCCTGAGAGTTCAAATCAACATATTAGTCATATACTGTATTAGGCAAGTTCTTTAGAAATACACAAAAAAACTGTTACAGAGCCCTACAGTTTATATATATATGCCTTTCAGATCTCCTCAACAAGTTATCTGAGCAAAGAAAGACACACACACACCAAAGCAAAAATGTTTAAAATAAGCGTACCTTTGTACAAATGAGCCTTGGGGAGTCAGACTGTGAGTGCTGTGCATCACAGTTTTCAGCTGGCTTAGGACTGATCTCCTGTATCACCTAATGAACAGGAGGTTGATAAGTCTTGACATATTAAAATGTTATTTATGAATTAAAACACAATATAAATCACACAACAAACGTATTAACTATTGTTAATAGGGTAAAGAAACCATGACAACATGACCCACACAGTTTCTGAGTCCTACCTTCAGCCACTGCTCCGTCTGCTCCTTGCTCTGCAGGCCGAGCACGATGGCCTCCCCTCCAACTGGAACGATTTTTAATTTGTGCTCTTTCCTCTTCATCTGTTTCTCCTTGTAGACCACACTGCAGCCCAGCAGACTCACATCCAGGAGAGGCGTCTGCTCCTTGGAGCTCTTATAGCACTGTGAGAGGCAGAGATAACACAACACTTTAATAAGAAATAGTACAAATCCAGCTCCAGGACCCTGGTATTAGGCATTTTGGCTCCTTGGCATGGGGGGCTTTCTCACCATTGTCAACCCAGATTAGGACCACATCATAATACACCAATTTATACATTTATTTACATTGGATTACACTTTTCCATTCTTTAAAGGTCACCTATTATGCAAAATCCACTTTTTCATGTCTTTTATACATAAATGTGTCCCCTCTGTGTAAAGAGATTCTGAACGTTTCAGGAAAAAAGACCCCCTCTCTTTTTGTCCTGATCTATTTACAGAAAATCCTGTCTGACAATGAGCTAATCGGATTTTGGCCACTTTGTGATGTCATAATGTTTTTTTGGTTGTGTAACCATTAGCCAATAACCAACCAAGTGACACCCGCCCACCTTATCACCTGAATCTCCTCCTAGAGCACCATTGTGTTTTTTAACCTTAAAAAGGGGCTTTAATTCAAACTCCCGCAATGCCTTTCACCGACCTGCAGGCGATGGTCTTTGATGACACACAGCTGTTTGGCCCACTGTCCGAGCCACTTCTTCCTCCACAGGAAGGCGCAGATCCGAGCGTCCTTCATCAGCTCAATGGAGGCCTCCGCTGACGGCCACTGGTGCTGCGCTGACTCTGACTTTCCTTTGGTCACCTCTTCCTCATCGTAGGACTCGTACGAGCTGCTAACTGCATCCCCGTCATCTAAGAAACAAAAACATGATAAGAAACTAAAACAAAGAGGCCACAAGGGGAGAGGGTGGGTTGGGGGTGAAACGGCATGAGAAGCAGCAACACAAATGATGACACTGTTAAATGATGTCAATGTATGACTCCTTGATCATGATGACATCCTCCAGAGAAGAGGATTTCCATGCAACAGCCACATGAGCTGTTGAAGTATTGATAAGAGATGGTGAGAGGATAAAGATATGATGAAAAGGAGAAAAACAAACGAAGGAAATTGATAAGATAAGACTGATTAATGACTTTTGTCGCATGTCATGAGGTTGTTTCTCTACATGCGAGACGCTGGTCATGCTCAATGGCCCGTGCACATGCCGTACATAAACACACACACATCCAGTGATAGAGAGGTAGCTACCCCTGTTGATAACAGCATAGATCACACTGTCAGAGCTGTGCACTCGCATCCAGGGCCCTGAGAGGCCAAAACAGTCCAGATCTAACAACATCATAGAAAACAAGAAAAAGGAGGAGGACAAGAACAAGAACAAGAAGAAAAGGAAAATAAATAAGAGAGAAGTTACATCTAAAATAAAAAATGCCTAATTAACACTATTCACCTATATATTGAATTAAACATATTTTTATAGCGGGTGTCAGCGATAAGAGCAGCAGGTGTTAAAACAACAAGACCAATCCATGACACCATAGCTGTGGTTTAATGATATTTAAGTAATGCAGCAGTAATGCACCTTGTGAGCTGTTAAAGTGACTTATTTACCACAGCAAGCCCCAACTACCCATATGATCTTAATGTATGATAACGTCTTGTATTTCTTTTTGTGACGTTCTTCTTGCAGTGCGTGAAACCGCTTTCTCAGATAACCAGAGATGTTTCCTGTTAAGAATAGGTACATCAGAAAAGTGTGTCAAAATGTTTCCATGACGGTAAACAGCTCAAGCTCAGAGGTTAAGGTGTTGTGAAAAACAAAATAGGCTTTTAACTCACGTAGTTTCCTTTAACTAGGCCTTACCGAGAGGATTCTAAAATGTTGTGGCGTAGGTTTAAAGAGTAGAAGAAGAGTGACATTCAACAAGAGTTTTTACCATTGAAAGTTTCCTCGTAGGGCTGAGCCTCCTCATAGTAGCTCTCTGAAGGGTCTAAACAGGCGGGAGCAGGAACTGGAGGTAAGGGGAACGGCTCTCGACTCAGCACACCCTGACAGATGAGAGGAGGAAGAGACAATATGAAGGTTTACACTCACATATACGTCCATTGATTGTCCTGAGGAGGAAAATGGCCAGGTTAACAAATACACACCTACTGTAGACACGCACATAATCCATGTATTCTCCCCCCAGGCTAAACATACATGTGTCTAATCCAGCTGTCACTTAAGGAGTAAGTAGGGAATTCCTCATGTAACCAATCGCAGTCTGACCCCGTGCACTAGAGAGTTACATGTTAACCTTCAGGGACGGGTGTGTGAGAGCTTGGAAAAGCGAGCATGTATTTAAATGTGTGTGTGTGTGGGCCTCGTGGTTTTGCTGAAATCAATCAGCAGTCTGGCTTTACTTCTGTCCTAATTCAAATCCCCTGTGTGGTAAAAGACTGTCTGCCTGCTCCTTCCCAAACCGCTGGAAAACACCAGACTCTCTGTTGCTTGGCTGCGTCACAATTCATTTAGAATATCTCAATAATCAGTCAGTTTATCAGTTTGAAAATACATTTTGGAGACATCTGTCAACACTTTTTCTACTTAGCTTTTCTTGAGTTGTACATTTTAAAGAATGGATTTGAAATGTAAAACCAAATGTTTGATGAATATTAATTGTTGAAAGTGTAACATTTATCAACATAGGCAGAGCGTTCGGGAAAACATGTCAAGATTTGATCTATGATAACTATGGACTGACTCAGCATGTGATGGAGCCCACGCACAATAAGGGGCACACTGGACCTAATCATCTCAAAGGGTCTGAATATCTCAAAGGTTGTGGTGACTGATGTTGCACTCTCTGATCATTCCTGTTTTTTCTTTGAGAGCTCTATTTCTGTTCACAAAAATGTTCAAAAATAAGTAACCACAAAGCGATATTTAACTGAAAATACTAGGGAAATGTTTACTCAGAATATTTCTTCCACACTTGCCCCTGCTAACATCTCAGTAAATGAGCTAGTAGATCATTTTAATTCAAAAATTAAAAATGTTATAGATGCCATTGCTCCAACTAAGGTAAAGGAAGTGACTGGCAAGAAAATATCTCCATGGAGAAAGGCCATGAGCGTGAAAACAGAAAAAAGAGTGTCGAAAAGCTGAACGCAGGTGGCGAAAAACAAATCTCCAGGTTCATTTTGAAATCTATAAAGAGAGACTTGGCTTTTATAATTTGGAATTTAAAATTGCACGACAGTCTTTCTTCTCTGACATCATTACCAAAAACAAAAACAACGCACGTGCCTTGTTTGCTACCGTTGACAGACTAACAAACCCCCCAGTGTCGGTAGCCTCTGAATTTCTATCCACCAGGGCCCTCCTTCTTCACTGACAACATTCAGAAAATTAGACAAGCAGTCAGTGCCTCTGTATCAAGTACAGAAAATGTTTTGTCCCTGTGTCCACTTTAAATCAATTCAAACACCATGACACAATTCCATCAGATGAATGATACAAACCTACAGGACATTATTCAACATCTGAAATCCTCCTCCTGCTGCCTTGATATTATTCCAACAGGATTGTTCAAAACAAAATGTCATTGCATGGCCTCAGATCTACTTCATATAGTAAACAAATCTCTTCACTCAGGTGTTTTTCCACAGGTCCTGAAAACTGCAGTCATTAAACCACTCTTAAAAAAGAATAATCTAGATGCTTCAGTGATGAACAATTACAGGCCCATATCAAACCTGCCATTTCTAGGTAAAATCATTGACAAAGTAGTTTTTCAACAGTTGAGTAATTTCTTGCATTTAAATAACTGTTTCGATGTGTTCCAGTCAGGCTTTCGTCCAAACCACAGCACTGAGACTGCTCTTGTAAAGGTCTTCAATGACATCCACTTAAACACAGACAGTGGCAGAACTTCAGTGTTAGTATTATTAGATCTCAGTGCTGCGTTTGACACTGTTGACCACAACATATTACTTGACCGACTAGAAAACTGGGTGGGACTTTCGGAAACAGTTCTAAATTGGTTTGAATCCTACTTAAAGGACAGAAACAACTTTGTTTTTATAGGTAAATACCAGAGGTGGGGACTCGAGTCACATGACTTGACTTGAGTCAGACTCGAGTCGCATATCTTTTGACTTGAGACTTGCTTGACTAACATTGATAAAAGACTTGACTTGACTTTAACTTGGTATTCAATGACTTGAGACTTGA
>NW_011369007.1:3002-12835 GCF_000735185.1 Notothenia coriiceps | reverse complement strand
TACATAAAACCCTCGGTTTGGGTAAGTTCGAAATATTTGTCGTCGTCATAAAACTTAAATTTAGAACCTGTGTGTCCTTCCGTCCATTTCGAAGTCTTGACCTCCACTACACTAGGCTGAAAGACCATCTCAATCCTCCTGACTCGTCGTCGAAGACTTAGTCGACGTCGAAGATTACTAAAACATCACTGGCTTATTAGAACCACACCTTTATTCAAAGAGACGGAACCTGTTTTAATCTAATTTGTTTTACTTTCAGTCATAAACCACACGTACCACCCAATGGTTAGACACCGTCATAATTGAATTGGTCTCAATGACCGACCGAATCTAAATGTTAAGTTGTTTTTATGATTTCGTTGTTAGACAAACATATTTTTAGTCCTAAAACTTACACCCCTGATCAATCTCGTCCAGTCTAGGTTCACTTGTCCCTAAAGGGACCTGCTAAATTATGAACCATCCAGATCTCTCAGGTCTTCAGGGACTGATCAGCTTTCTGTCCCCAGAGTCAGAACTAAACATGGAGAAGCAGTGTTCAGTTATTATGCTCCAAATATCTGGAACAAACTCCCAGAAACCTGCAGGTCCCCTGCAACTCTGACTACTTTTAAATCCAGGCTGAAGACTTTTCTTTTTGCCGTTGCTTTTAATTGATATATTCATATCTTAGACTGCACTGTAACTTTTATTATCTTTGCTTTTAAATGAGTGTTTTTAAATGTCATTTTATAATATGTTTCTTAATGCTCTTAATGTCTTTCATTTTTGTAAAGCACTTTGAATTGCCTTGTGTTGAAAGTTGCTGTATAAATAAACTTGCCTTGCCTATTAAACATGAAGGTTGTGCAATGTTTCATTATCTATCCATTTGTGCAGTGTCATACAACCACACATCTGGCATTTGCTGCCAATTCTTGTTTATTCAAACAAAAAAATACAATAGATCCACTACAAACAAGGATTCAGGGATACAGTCACATTTATTTAAAAATATGTTATTATCCTCTGAAATTGTGAAAGACATTATTTCAACCTCCTGGTGATTAGTTTATTTAAATGTCAGGCTGGAATTACATCATCAGGTGTTGAGCATTGACAAGGAGGCGTGTGGCGCAGTGGTTTGTGTGTAGGTGTTCGGATTAGAGGGTCACAGGTTCAAACCCCACTGTAGTCAGCATGTCGTTGTGTCTCTAGGCAAGACACTTCACCCAAATTGCTCCTGTGGGGATTGCCCACAGTATTGAGTATGTAAGTCACTTTGGATAAAAGCATTTAATAAGCAACATGTAATGTAATGACAAATCCCTTTCAGAGTCATACTCTGAAACTCCCTGTAAGTTGGAATTTAACCTTTGAATACAAGTCTCCAGCTATCTACTTATCTATAGTGGCAAGCAGAAGATTAAAGATATGCAAGTTTTGTCCTGCTTTGAACATACTAAATCTAAGATGACGTACCTGCTATAAAAATTCAGTGACTGCCAGTGAAGATGATGTTTTTCTCTACCAACATAGAGAGAAACATCATGGAGGAAAGATGGACGATGAAGATGAACGTCCATACAGAGAGAATTCTCACTTATACTTATCCCCCTCTTACAGATCAAAACTATTCTGTTAATGTGGCACGAAGGCAAAACATTTGGGAAAATTCACGAGTACATGTTGCAAAAGTCTGATGTTTGTTCTCAAGTGAACTCTGTGAAACCCGACAAGTTGAGTGACAAAAAGCGATCACTTAACTATGTCTAATGTTTCTTCCCACCAGTGATCCTTCATATTTATTTTATTTACCCCAAGGCTGTCACAATTTCTGCAAGATCATAGAAATATGAAATGAAACCCTGGAGCAAAGCAGAGCTGCAGCAATCATGCAAACCATGCCTTAGGGAGGCAATAGCTGTGAAAAAGTGTAAGCCGAACATTTTAAAGTATTTCACAAGATCAGAGTTTGTTTAATTTAGGCTGGGGATCACTTGGTAAAAACTGCTTCCCTTCTATGTTTGATACAGCAACAAGCTATTCCCTTCCTGCAATATAACCCTGAAATCAACTTGATAATGCTTGGTGTGGAAATAAGTTTCTCTCTTGGACAAAATGAATTAAACAAAATGAAAAAGTCAGTATTTGAGTGTGCATGGTGGTTACCAATCTGTGGCAGTATAATTATACCAGAGTTACTGGTGCAGCTTAGATTTACAATTCAACAAAATACTAAACAACAAATCTGTTTGTATAAAAATCAGGATTTCTGAATGTGGGCTGTTAGACAGTCAGACTCCAGTGAACAGGGATTTCCCTGCTCTTGAGCTCTTTTCCCACCATATCTTACACATTTGCAGTAATACATAGCAGATGCAGTAAGCCGTCATAATAACTGGCGTCATGTCAGAGTGAGCATACAGTCATAGTGACGGAGACTTGTTTGTGTGATTAGCCTCAAAAACTCAGATGTTATCACTGCGGTTTAAGGAGAGTAACATCAGTTTTACATTATAGAGCTGTTTTCACAATGCATGTATCAGCAAAAACAAATGTCAGAATGTCATATCACTTACAGTTTCTCTCTTCATAATGATGCAATGCCAAGCAAATAATAATTATGACCTAATTGTAAACTGATGTGAGAAGTTTCAACTTGTATTTCTGGGTAAAAACAGACCTTTCAAATATAGTTGTAACAGATAACCATCAAAAATGGCATTACATTTACATGTGCCAGTATGAAAGCCTTAGATATGTGCATCATTTATCAACGGTAAACCAACAGTTAGGTGGAGCAAAGCCATTGTTAATGATTGCAGTTACACATATAACTAGCCAGAATGTCTGCCATCATGAGTTAAGTGTGTCATTAATTTATTTGGCTCTCACTACTGATTTTTTGTCCCAGAATCTCAGCCAAAATTCTAAATAAAAACACGACCGAGCCCCATGAATACTATAAATGAGTTAAAGGGACACCAGTATGTTTAGCTGACCTTTTAGATGCGGAGATACAAGATGGACGATGCCACGAATCACAGCAACAAAGTGGAATTAAGCCACTTTTACAATGGTGGAAATAAACAAGACTTTGGATCAAGGGATCTACTGTAATACAAATTGTGCCACTGACTGATAAAATACTTGCATACTAAAATAAACCAAAAAAGAGCTTTATTGAAGATAAATAATTTTGTATAAATAATCAAATAGTGTAACTAGATTGCATCAAATAGACGAAGGAATAGGGAATAAAGTATGTGATGTTGTGGTTTTAGAAAACATCCATATGACTAACCATAAAAGAGGTTTTTTGGGAACACATAACCCAAAAAGTGGAACAGCTTCAAAAGTTCAAGACCTGTGAGGTACTTCATAAGAAAAAGTGTTTCCTGTGAGGAAAGAGACTTGAGTAGAAGTGTACACGTACACACACACACGAAAGCTCAGTGTAAACCGCCCCACGGTGAAAAACCAGCAGTTCAGGCATCTGTTATTAATTAAAACAAAGAGGCAGGCATTCCAGAGCAGCAGCAGCCCCCCCCCCGACCGCCCAACCACCCTTATCTCTATCTTCTTTCTCTTTCTCTCCACATTTCACTTATCTGAAATAATAATAATAATCTGCCTGTTGTTTGGGCCAAGGCTAAGGAGGAGTATGGCAGCCCATTCCTCAGACCAGCTGGACTGATATTAAAGCAAAAGGGAAAATGAACATGAACAGTTTGTCTGTAAGTTTATTTCTTTAGAAGACTGAGCAATTAATCCAACACTAAACTATTCACTTTAGTCTCTTTCTTGCAATTCTCACACACATATCCTAACCACAGAGACATCGGGTAGAAGGAATGGATGGAGGAGTCAGAGCATAAATAACAAAAGCAAGGAGAGGGGCGGCGGAGGAGGAACAGGGGTGTGGTGGAGGGGCTTCGAGCAAAGAGTGGGAAAAAGAGGCCAAAAAACGAAACATTCGGAGAAACATGGAAAATCCCTGGTTCCCATGCCAAGAATCCAGCACAGCACAGCAAAAAAAAACACACACACACACACACACAGACACACACACACACACACACACACACACACACACACACACACACACACACACACACACACACACACACACACACACACAGGGCCTGCCGGGAGCTATGAGCAAAGGAGAAGGTATTGATCAAATTAATCAGCTTTCGGAAAAATTCTCTTGGCCTTTCCTATCCTTCCACTGCTCTGTATCTTTTTGGCAGGGCACACTTGTGTGAAATGCAAACTATTTTTTATAATGTTTGAAGCGTGAATGAAAATGAAAAAATAAGACAGCTGGAGAAGCAAGAAAAATATAACATGACACAGATTTTACGCATGGTGTGTATTATTTTGTCTTATTGGGAATCTCTTCACCTGTATTTTGGTTTCCCCCATTTTAACTGTACACCATGGATGAAGAAAACACACATGTGTAAGAATTGTCAACTAAACCGGACCTGAAGGGGCAGTGCTGGCAGTCTAATCATGAATAATTCAGCGAGTGCCCACTGTATGCTAGCCAATTATATTGGGGTTATGATAATGACCAGTTGCCGGCAGCCACATTACCGCTCAGTGTGCATGTCAACAGTTTTCCTTTCCTTGGCTGACGCTTGCGAGTGGCGCAGCTGCTATCTATAGTACGACTCTATTTTCAGACCATGCCGACGGGACGCAATGGAAGTCTCACAAGCCTTTATTTACCAACCAGTTGTGGGGGAAAAATGGCAAAAATACACTCGAGTCACACGCTGCATTGTCACTTGAGATTTGGGAAGAGAACAGATCAGGGTTTAAGAGACCATGGAAGAGCCTGAAGGCCTGGGAGTCAACCGGGATATTCATGCAGGGAATGAGACCCTTGATCTGGAGGACAGAGAGCACCGGGGGGGCTGTGTGAGAGTCAGGGTGGAGGAGAGCTGGTTCACTGTGGAGCGGGACTTGCTTGTGAAGAAAAGCAACTACTTCAGTGCCCTCTATCAGTCTGGGATGACGGAAATTCACCAGGACGAGCTCTACCTGAAAGGAGGAGTACATGCAAGGGGTTTCCTCATCGCCCTTGCTGTCTGCAGGGGAGAGACCCCACCTCTAAATGACTCGGATGAGCTTCTAGAAGCCGTTGAGTGTGCAGCTTTCCTGCAGGTTGAATGTTTGGTGCAGCACCTTTGTGACATTATCGACTCAGACAACTGCCTCTTGCTTTACCATGCAGCATCCGTCTTCGGGGTGCATGCACTTTATCACCATGCTGCCCTTTTTCTGTGTGATGCTTTTGAAGATTTGAAGGATGCAGCCGAGAGTATGATCCCTGATGAACTGCTTCAATATTCTCAAGCATTGTCTCCGGCTTCTTACATTGCTCTTGGCACGCACTCTCCTTCAATGGAAGGGCATCACGACTCCTTTAGGGTTGCTTGCTACCTTGATGAAGAAGAGGAAGATTGGAAGCATCTGACTAACCTTCCAACTCTTTGCAGCACCTCCATGGCGGGAGTTGCAGTTCTTGACAATCAGTTGTACATTGTGGGGGGAGTTTACGGGTACGGTAAAGACACAGTGGACAGCAGCTTCTGCTTTAACCCTGAGTCTGGGGTTTGGACTGTTCTTCCAGGTCCTCAGCAACTAAGATATGACTTCACCCTGCTGGGGCTCGAAGGCCGACTCTACGCCATTGGAGGCGAATTCCAGAAACGGACAATTTCCACAGCAGAGAGTTACGACGTTGGAAAAGGAGAGTGGACATTTATAAAAAATGCACCAAGAGCTGTAGCATCTGCAGCTTGTGCTGTTGCAAGAAGGCGGATGTTTGTTTGCTTCTGGAAACCACCAGACACTACAGATATTTACGAATACATACCAGTGAAAGACGAGTGGAAACTTGTCACCACTATGATCAAACCTCAGAGCTATGGCCATTGTATGGTAGCCCACAGAGACAATTTATATTTGATGCGCAACGGGCCTTCTGACGACTTCCTTCGCTGCCGGATGGATTGCTACAACATCACGACAGGCCAGTGGACAGGCTTGCAGGGGGACTACATCAACAGCAAGGGGGCGCTGTTCTCTGCAATGATAAGGGCGGACTCTGTGTTCACTGTGAAACACATGCTTACTCTTGAATACTCCATCACTGGAGATGGATGGAAGCCCCGCAGACAGATGAAGGGATTTCCAAAGAGTGGCTCACTGTGGACGTGTTTACTCAGGCTTCCCAAGACGGGGCCAGTTGTGCCACAGCTGGATGCAGGAGGAGAGGAAGGAGAAATGACTTTGACAGACACATCTGAGGGATTTGTGGAAGCTCTACTCCAAATGTGAAATACTGCACAATTGAAAAACAATGTTTCGTTTTTTCGGGTTTCTTAGCTAAAATACTATGAATTGTAAAACACTAATAGAAAAAGATTCTGATGTTAAGTGTCACAAATGTGTCGATGCATTCACTTTCCCATGCACTCACATATTAACACACACACACTCACACATGCTAACACTACACATTTGCTCTTATTAGCAACAGCTGCTACTGTAGTTTATACTAGGGGAGGCCACTGTGTGTGCGTGTGTGTGTGTGTGTGTGTGTGTGTGTGTGTGTGTGTGTGTGTGTGTGTGTGTGTGTGTGTGTGTGTGTGTGTGTGCAGAGTTCAAAGGCACTGACGGGATGTCCTAAACCTCTCATTCTCTACGTTTTTCCTGAAGTCACACTGGGCCAATTCAGGAGCCAACGGCCTCCCAGCCGACATTAAACACACCACAGCTCCCTTACACACTCTTGGATACTCACTTTCCCAGGTTTGCTGCCCCGTGACTGATTAAATACCTGTTTCTGTGGGAGAATACATTTCACATAGCCTCAAGTTTGTGACTCTGAGGGTTGTGGGAAATGTTTCTGGCTTGTATGGCCATCGACTGAATTTGTTTAAGTACATTAAAAACCAATGGAATTCTCTGGCAACATGTGATATCAATCCATAGCCGTTTAGTTTGAACACTTAGCGTGCTTTGTCATAGTAATGTTCTTACTGTAACCAAAGACCAAAATACTGTCAATTTCATTTAGAGTCAGAATTTGTCTTTGGGCTCCTTTTAGCATACCGTTGAAAATCATGATTTCCACTGAACTCTCCCCTGTACTTTATTGAGTTCAGGAGTTCTACTGGGGTCAATTGTGCTATTACCATTCCCATAACAGTAGCAGGGTTTAAAAACAACAACATGTTAATCCACTCTCATGCAATCAAGCTGGTAATCACTTACTGCTCTGGGGGGCGGCAAGTCAGGGAGGCTCTTCTTTGGGACAGGGACATATTTTGCTGCTTTTCCATTGACCAGGGCATCTGATCTGTCATCTAGTTCACAAAAGTACAAAGAAGGATGTCAGCCAATAACAGAAAACATTTATACTGGATGTTGAAAAATGAATGTACAAGAATCTGGATAAATCAAACAACTGTAAGGTCAAAATGTTGTCAATGTAACACTATTTCCAGATGTCTCCTATACTGTACATACCAGCTCCTCCTGGTATCCCTAACTCTCACAGACCGTACAGACCTTTCATTGTTAAATTACAGTGACCGCATAACCCAAGTCAAGGGGAAACATTTGTATGATAGCAACAACCCTATTATGCAAAACAAACACCACAGTTCAAGGTTGAGAACATTTGAGAAGACTTTGTATGAGAGATTTAGGGATGAATGTTCTCAGTGGATTTTCCCTTTCATTAACAATGGTCAGAGCTCCGTTGAGAATGAAGCTACAGCAAGGAGACAGTTAGCTTGGCTAAGCATAAAGACTGGAAACGGTGGGAAACACCTAACCTATATTTATACAATTGAGATATTACATGGTAATCATTGAGCTTTAGCGGTGCTGGTAAGTACATTTGTTAATTCTGATAAAGTCAGGCAAATAGTTTAGCCCTGCAGCCAGTCTGTCTGCTAATCTAAGTTAACTGGCTGTTGCCTATACTGTACTACTGTCCACCAGGTTGACATGATGAGTTAATCTCTCAAAATACAAATGTCTAAGCTACTTCCTCTCCCAATAGACATTTCACCTAGTTTCTACTTGAATAGGAAGAGCTTTGAAACACTTTAAAGATCTATTTTTAAATGTTTTTGTACCTTACTCTTAAATATACACTCACTGTAACTACAAAATCATTGAGTATTACACCACCGAAAAAAAGGCCTAGACTTGTTGAGTTTATTGCAGGACAGTAAGATATCCGGTAATGTACCTACAGTAAGTGTTTTTTTGTATTAACACTGCTTGACTGTACCATTAAGATCTAAACGTCTTTCTCTTGCTCCTCAACTGTGGTTCAGGTTTAACAAATGGTCAATAATTGAGAAATTTCAATTCTCACAACTCGACCCACACTTTCCTTCAGTCTCTGTGAAAGAAAACTTGTGGCTTTGCTAGTGTCGTTACTGAAAATATGTGCGTTAAATCTAGCGCTTGCTGAAACCACATTCTTCATCACTGTCCAAACAAAACAGGTCGGTCTCAGATGGTGGGGAGCTCTGAAGAAACAGGCAGGAAATGGTGGTTGAAAGGAGGGGAGCTGAGGAGGGGGCGCTGCTTGTTGCAGCTTATTATCATATCTGCTATACACTTGAATCATGTGAAAGGCAAATGCATTGAAATGAAATGTAATGACATAACAAGCACGCTATGGTGATTGACTTACTTGGACAACCTTAAAATACCAAAGTTTATTTCCAGATTGCATAATATTTTTTGACAAGGATACATTTATTGCTAACAAAAAGGATGCATGAGATAAACATACAGCCATGCATGCTAGTGTCTCAAGGAGGCTATTATTGAAGCTAAACGCTAAAGCCAGTAGTCTACAGCGTGGTCATGATTAAGCTAAAATTATAATATTTAGCAGGCATGTTATGAAACATTTCACTAGTTATATAGTGGGGGAAAAAAGTATTTAGACAGCCACCAATTGTGCAAGTTCTCCCACTTACAAAGATGAGAGAGGCCTGTAATTTTCATCCTAGGTACACTTCAACTATGAGAGACAAAATGAGAAAAGAAATGCAGAAAATCACATTGTCTGATTTTTAAAGAATTTATTTGCAAATTATGGTGGAAAATAAGTATTTGGTCACCTACAAACAAACAAGATTTCTGGCTCTCACAGACCTGTAACTTCTTCTTTAAGAGCCTCCTCTGTCCTCCACTTGTTAACTGTATTAATGGCACCTGTTTGAACTCGTTATCAGTATAAAAGACACCTGTCCACAACCTCAAACAGTCACACTCCAAACTCCACTATGGCCAAGACCAAAGAGCTGTCAAAGGACACCAGAAACAANGGTGTCTCTTCCTGTTTCCTGTTAGCCTGGTGGCTGACGCGGTGTCTCTTCCTGTTTCCTGTTAGCCTGGTGGCTGACGTGGTGTCTCTTCCTGTTTCCCGTTAGCCTACTGGCTGACGCAGTGTCTCTTCCTGTTTCCTGTTAGCCTGGTGGCTGACGTGGTGGTGTTTAACTCCTCCTTCAACATGGAGTCCTTCCTCTCCTCCATCTCCTCCTTCATGAAGAAGATCCCGGACCACCGACCCAAAGACCTGGAACAGCTGATCCGGCCTAAATGTGAAGTCCTTTTCTACCCGGTCCACTTCCCCGACGTCAGCAGGTCAGTCTTGAGCGCAGATACAACACATAATAGCTTGAGTTATCAGATCATCTCCAAAGATTGACTTTCAAAATGTTAATTTATATTTAGAGAGTATCTTAATTTATGGCTATTCGAATGTTTTGCAAATCCTCCTGTTTGTTCTGTGTGTGTTA
>NW_011369007.1:2332-2981 GCF_000735185.1 Notothenia coriiceps | reverse complement strand
GTTATGTGTGTGTGTGTGTGTGTGTGTGTGTGTGTGTGTGTGTGTGTGTGTGTGTGTGTGTGGTGTTCCTAATGTTCACATGCTGATGGTCCTCAGTGTGTGTCAGTGCTGATCCACCAATCACATTGACTTATCGTACGATAAATAAAAATGGACTCGATAACTTTTCTGAGCTCGATAAGTTCGCAATCGGTTTACATGCGTGTTTGTTTACACAAGGATGTGACCAGCATTTAAGCCCGGCAGCAGTGGTTGCCAGCCCGGCTCGCTTTGAGGGGCGGAACTCACACACAGCCAATGACACAGCCAGGTCAGGACACTCCGCCTGCAGCAGTGTAGCAGCCAAATTAATAATATAGAGACAAGCAGGAGACAACGTGTGACTTAGACCCCGTTTACACGAGGACGATACGGGTTGTATCCGCATAGTTTCTCTTGCGTATAGCCCTTTAGTTTACACAAGGCCGTAACAAAACAATAGAAACGGACCCCGCAAACGATAACGGGTCCCAAGGTGGATAAATCTATCTGCAAATGGAACGCTCTGGGGGGGCAAACGGCTCCGTGTGTACGCCCTATAGCCTATACCAGGGATCACCAAATACATTTGTCCAAGGGCCAACATTTATCCAATAGACACTATCGCGGG
>NW_011369007.1:2075-2326 GCF_000735185.1 Notothenia coriiceps | reverse complement strand
CCCCGACATGCGAACCCGTGTGCCTGAAAGTTGAGGGAGGTTTCTAAAAATACCCCAACTCTAGACCTCTGACGATCCGGTGAGGTCCCTGGAACTGTTTACGAAGAATAGCTTCGGTGAGGAAGCAACGGGCCCCGCCACACAAACCCTAGTAACAGTAGACTTTCTGCGGTCGCTGCAAAGTAGGAAGTTACGGGAACGACTACCTTCCTCCAACAGTGAGTTATTAGAGTGCTTTATGTAACCGGGGT
>NW_011369007.1:0-2045 GCF_000735185.1 Notothenia coriiceps | reverse complement strand
GAATGGGGCCAAAATACCAGCAACAGTGTGAAAACCTTGTGAAGACTTACAGAAAACGTTTGAGCTCTGTCATTGCCAACAAAGGGTATATACGCAAAGTATTGAGATGAACTTTTGTTATTGACCAAATACTTATTTTCCACCATCATTTGAAAATAAATTCTTTAAAAATCAGACAATGTGATTTTCTGGATTTTTTTTTCTCATTTTGTCTCTCATAGTTGAGGTATACCTTGGATGAAAATTACAGGCCTCTCTCATCTTTTTAAGTAGGAGAACTTGCACAATTGGTGGCTGACTAAATACTTTTTTGCCCCACTGTATATATTGGCCTACTGGTGTCACAAGTAGAAGTTAAGGAATCACTAAAGTAATTAAGAATGAACATGTCTTGAGCATTAAAATAGCCACTGTACTACATTTCATGGCAATCCATCCAGCAGTTGGTGATCCAACTTATACTGAAATATATTGAGCCACACAGCTGGCAAGGATAAAACTCCTTTTCTTTATAGATTATATTTCAGCTATTATAAAGGGGAAGAAATCATCTTCAAGTATCAGTATCACACAGAGAGGAGCCTTTTGAAACTCAAACCTTTGCCACCTTTGTCCTTACCAGTAACAATGACTTTGTTCATGTAGATATACTCTTCGTCAGCACCTGCATGGAGACAGAAAGCACGCTTTACATTTGGGGTAGCTACAACAAACACTATCATCACATTATTTAAAGAACCAAGAGGAAATTTGATACTACTTGACAGGAAAATGTACCTCCAGTGTCAAACAAACTTTCATCATGTTAGTCAAAAGTCAATGATTAAAGGGGGAACTTGACCCAAACAAGTAGCCTATTGTGTGGACAGATGGGGCCATTATTGACACCCACTCTCACCGTGACTGGCATTCATCGGACATTAGTCAGAACACTTTGCACAGATAGAGCGCTGTGTCAATTTTCTATCTTTGAGGTTTTGAAGATAGCACAACTAAATATATGATGAAGTTCCTGAAGATGTTACATCTGCTGAGTCCAGTCCAAAAGAGTTTTGATGTAACCAAAACATAGGACAGTGTGCTTTGGTTTTACAATATATTTCCACTCAGTATTTGCATGAAACCTGTATTGACAAATAATAATGACAGCAGTATCTTTTGAAGCAATCTTTTTTTCAGTTTAATAGGCATATTATTAGGCAATATTAAAATATAATTTGGTGTCCTGTGACAAATACAAAAGCACAGTGAATCGGAAGTGCTTCATATGATGTGAGGAGTTAAACATTGCTGAACAAGTGATCAGAGCGGTCATTGAACTTGCCTTCTCTTTGCACTCAAATGTGTATGGGTTAGTGTGAGCATGAGATGATGAAACCTCATGTAATACATTGATGCTGAAGTCAGCGTAGTGAGAAAAGGACTGTATTCGGTTAAACGTTGGTCTTAGCATGGTGGAATAATTATAAGCTGGCGAAGACGTCGCCATAACATTGCCACATAAACAGTTTGAATGTCTTTTCTTAAACAATAAACTGTGTGGTTTCAGGGTAGCAGGCTCCAGCTGGTTGCAGTGACCTGTTCTGGGAATTTGTTCCGGAGCTTCAGCACAGTTTTAAGGGAGGTTGTTTCATTGAATTAAATATTTTAGCTGACTAAGTTTATACCCTGAGAGGAAATCAAACAAAACTCTAACCTTGTGTGATACTCTGGAGAAGCTTTCTCCTTTGAAATTGATATTGCGAGGTGAAACCAAACAACAGCAGATTGAAAGTATGTTTTGCCTGTACAGTGAAAACAGATTTTCGGGGAACAGAGTTGAAATGCTATTTATAAGCTGCTGCTTAAAGGAAGTGAGCGTCCTCAAGGGATAAATGTAGCTTCGGAAAAATGATACAGCTTGGAGCCAGGAGAGGAAGTACGGAGACGAGTCCAGGACCTGAACATGGAAAAGCAAGACTGCTGGTGTGTGTGTGTGTGTGTGTGTGTACGTGCGTGTGTGTATGTGTGTATTTGGAGCTGAGAAACACTGAGAAAGAGAAGCA
>NW_011369006.1:226160-230768 GCF_000735185.1 Notothenia coriiceps | reverse complement strand
ATGGGCTCCAGGGGGGGAGGCGATGGGGAGTTGTTCTTGATGCCTGGTTGGGGTGGAGGGCAGAGTTGGTGAGGGAAGGGGTTTGGAGAGGTATGTGTGGGGGGCAGAAGAGTTGGGGGAAGGGGTGTGTGTGGGGGGGTCTCTCAAGAATAGATCAAGCTCTTGAGGAAGCGGACTGTGCCACGTTTGAAGACGAAGGGACAATCACGCTGCTGGGAAGCGTCTCGCGTCGGAGAGGAAGCCAAACAACGAGAGGAAAAGCGCTCTGATTTTCGCACAGGAAGCCCAGTGCGCCTCCTGCCAGGGCCAGATAAGACTGCTGCGGTTCCCAGGGCCAGACCCAGGAGGTGGGCCCAGGATCCAGGCGCGAGGCCCCCCATCAGCCTGGCCCAGCCTGGTCCACTGTCCCTGGGCCTCCTCCAGCGCAGCGTCAGGCTCGTGGTGCAGCCGGGCTGCAAAGAACAAGCGCCTAGTGAGGATCCAGCTAACTAAAGAAACACACTCAATGCAGACACTGAAGCAGAACCAGAACAGAGCTTCACAGAGGACCCAACCTCAGCCGGTGAAGAGGCCAAATGCAATCTGCAGAAACACCACTGTGCAATATACTTTAGTTCCTTTACGGTAATAAGCTAATGCTTTGGAGAAATATTATTCTTTTGCAGCGTTTCATTCCATACATTTTCGTTGCATGTATGTTTTGGCCAAATTGTGTTAATTAGAATCTGAAAATAATTCAACACTTGATTGCCGCTGTTGATCGTAAAATAATTTGTTTTTAGGCAGATGTTCGTTAGGTGCAGATTGCATGTGACTCTCCTCATGATGAAACATTAGATCAGATCTCAAACATACTGCGCATGTACACTGTAATACAATGATGTGGTACAACAGGAGCGACATTTCAATAATCCTTTATACCTGGAATTCTGGATTTTCTGAATATGCTACAGGTAACTTAGGCTGACACTTAAATATAAAGATAAAGACCTTACATCGCTCCTACTTAGGTTAAATCTACCTATAAATATAAGATCATTAAAACTACATTTGGGATTTTGGCAGAAACGGACGGATGAAAGGTGCACCGCGGCACGGCGCCATGTCAAAGTGCCGGAGTTAAGGGTCAAGTACACGGATGATGTCAGCGTGTCTCAGAGGAGGAATCGAGTCAGGGCGGCTGCTGTGGCGCTCTCAGGTAATACTTAACCTTTCTGACTCGGTCATAAGCAACACAATAAGTGTCTGACCTCCAAGAGCTCAATCAAAGCCTCTGCCAGGCGCCTGCTCGACACTCGTGTGTGGTGACTAAATGACTCCTCGGCATCGCTGGGCTGGGCCACTTCTCATGAGAACTTTATATATAGTGTGTGTGTCAGATATAAGAAAAGGCATCACAGGATGCAGTGTGCAATCACAATAATAAACAGGCCTCTTACCCTGCGCCCTGGACAGGAAATTCATTAAATCATAGCGTTTGATTTGGGAAACCAACAAATCGTGACTGGGAGCACGGAACTGGCTTCTATTGAAGTGTGTTTTTTTTCTCTGTCCTTTCAAGTCTGAGATACACTGTGTACTGTGTCTGTGAATGTATCAGGCGCACACACACACACACACACACACACACACACACACACACACACACACACACACACACACACACACACACACACACACACACACACGGCTACATATTTGTATACACTTAAACAAACATATGAAAAATGAAACATGGACAGGAGGGGAATAAACGTATAGGGACAGAGTTGCAAAAGCAAGCAAACATATTAACACAGACATGATGAGACACACACACATATATGTTGGGCGCATACAAATAAACACACACACATTTTCACACATTCCCGCACATGAAAGGCCCCCAAAGGCATCTGTTCTGGTTACAAGAAGGAAACGCTGTCTGTACACATGCTGAAATAGACAAAACATGTCTCGTTTTTCTAAATCATACACACACACACCAACACACACACCAAACCCTAAATAACATAAAACAAACAAGGCAGCTTTGTGTGTGTTCGTAACATTATGGAAAGGGTATTTATAGCTTTTTGCAAAATACACAAAGCTTTAACTGGTGTCTAAACATTATTCGATCTATTGACTTGAACAACTTAGCTCTTTCATTTAATTATCATTAGGTCACATGCTATTTTCTATTGGTTCATTTAAATATGTTAATACTATTCAATAGTACAGCTAACGTTTTCTTCATCTAATGCAATGTCTAGTACATTTACACAAGTATATATTTGAGATACTTGTACTTTCCCTGTATATTTTTTGTTTATACTCCACTATATTTTAGAAGCCAATATTGTACTTTTAACTCCACTACATTTATCTGACAGCTTTTTAGGTTTAGATTAATTAGCTAACACAAAATCCAAATCAATTATTAAATAAACTTTGACATATATTTATAGGTTCAGATTACCAGCAGCAGCATATAGTTCTACATTTACCAGTATCATATTAGTAACCAATAACTCAATATATATATGATTTTGAAATGGGCCATTACGCATAAGGAGTGCTTTTACTTTTGTTACTTTAAGTATATTTTGATGCCGATGCTTTTGTACTTTTACTGAAGTAAGATTTTGAATGCAGGACTTTGACTTAAAAACAAAGTGCTTTTAAAATGTAGTATCGCTAATTTTACTTATGGTAATAAATCTATGAGTACTTCTTCCACCCCTGAATATTTTAAATGTGTACTGCATCTACCCTCTGGGCTACTTACAGGCCTTTTGACGGGCAGGGGTGCCAGAGCCACTGGATGTGTGGAGGCGGGACTCCGTGAGACGTGCAGTGGAGCGCTGTTCTGCTCCCTCTGGGCACCGAGCCGGGGTCCTGCAACGATACCGCCTTCTCCCCTATCTGAGGACTCACTGCCAGACAAGAAGCACAATCAAACATTTAGAAAACGACATGAATTATAAGAAAAAAGTTGTGTTCAGTGGGTGATTACTCAAATGTCTCACCGTTGACCACAAGTGTGAGGGTGAGATTTTGGTAGAGTCCATGTTCCAGGATTCGTACCAGGACAGTGTATTTCCCAGCATCCTCCTCTGCCACGTCCCGGATCACCAGAGAGGTCCCGTCCATGTGGTATCTGGAGCATTGCTCCGCTGCCACCATGCCGTCCTTCAACCTTTCAGAAAAGAAAGACCACTGAGCAAAGTTTCAGGGAAAATCTTTCGGAGTTACTCCAGAATGACTCAATGCTTAAAGAGGCCCATTATGTTTGGGGGTTTCCCTTTCCTGTAGTGTTGTATAGGTTTTTGTGCATATCAATGGTCTGCAAAGGCTAGAATCCCTGTGTTCCCAACAGAGGAAGTTTGTCTCCCGCATTCCCCCCCCCCTGCCTGAAACGCCCCCTTTAAGCAACATCTATGACAGTGGTTCTCAACTGGTCAGGCCTCGGGACCCACTTTTTACTTGGTCAATAAATCGCGACCCAACATTTTGAAGCACTCAAAGCTATTCAACAACAAATCGTGCTGTAATATACGCTTTTCAGCATACACTATTCATTAAAGTGAAGTACAGTGCATATATCCCTTCACAGAACTAAAGTATGCTTTTAAAAAAGGTTTATGAGATGATGGAATCAAAGCTGAACTGTATAAAAAGGCGCACATGCTGAAAACCCATCCCCAGAAGGGGGGTCTGGGGGATACACTCTGAGAAGAAAATAAATAAATCTATACCCGACATATTAATAATATTTTATGCCATTGTTTGTTTTTCACTTTGTTCTGAAAGCTTGCTGCTCCTCACAGAGAGAAGAGCAAAGAGGAGATAGTCTGTGTGAATTACTTTAAATTGTGGGTAAGGGTAGATAGCTCCCATTGTTCTGTGACCTGTCAATCATCAAACCGGGGGTCATATTTAATTATTTGTTCATTTTTATCTGAAGTTGTACCCATGGATGTATAAAGAATAGTTCTCGCACAGTATAGTTAGGCCAGGCTCACTTTATGCTGCGTTTCCATTACAGTTTAGGAACTGGGGTAGTAACTATAGTAACGCAGTGTAGGCGGAGCCGTGACGTCATCTTCAATACGAAACCAAAACCAGCCGTTAGCTGTTAGCCCTCAGAGCTCACAGCTCCTCATATCTGTTCAGAAACTAGACAACACTTAAACAAGTACAAACCACAGACTGTCTGTGTCATGGCGAATACAGTCGCTGGTTTATTTATGTCTGTAGGCCGTTGTTGTGAGTGTGGACGGTCGGGCCGGCAAAAACCAACGCAAAGGTGTCCGCATCAGGCCGATCGCCCATAAAAAGTGGTCAAAAGACCCGAGAGGTTTTAGCTCCAGAATAGCCCGGTTGTTGGCCCCCGACTCAAACGATTTGATCACTCTCTTATCGACCTTACCCCATGTTGAGTTGTTTTACTTAAAAGTCACTAAATTAACATTATTGGCAAAGGTTATCCTACGGCTTCATTGTTGTATGACTAATGGCCAATCTTCTGGTACTTTAATTACGAACTGTTCGACGTCTGTCTGCCGTCCGCTTTTTGGAAAATTTTACACACAAAAGATTTACCTATAACCGATTCGATTGCGA
>NW_011369006.1:225874-226115 GCF_000735185.1 Notothenia coriiceps | reverse complement strand
TTCCCTCAGGGACTTATTCCGGTGTGAACGCGATCTGTACTCAGTTCCATCGGGACACTAAGTGCTGGGAACTAAGTGCTGGGAACTAAGTGCTGGGAACTAAGTGCTGGGAACTAAGTAAGGCAAAGTACTTGGTGTGAAAGCGGCTGTTTTGTTCTTTTTAACCAAATATCTCTCAGAGGCGCGTGGGGAGTGGCTCCTTATATTCATCTAAAGTAACAGACAGATAATCAGCACTTTG
>NW_011369006.1:214030-225841 GCF_000735185.1 Notothenia coriiceps | reverse complement strand
CCTCAGGGACTTATTCCGGTGTGAACGCGATCTGTACTTAGTTCCATCGGGACACTAAGTGCTGGGAACTAAGTGCTGGGAACTAAGTAAGGCAAAGTACTTGGTGTGAAAGCGGCTGTTTTGTTCTTTTTAACCAAATATCTCTCAGAGGCGCGTGGGGAGTGGCTCCTTATATTCATCTAAAGTAACAGACAGATAATCAGCACTTTGGAAACAGGGCTGAAACAGAGAGGATTATGGGATGCTGCAATGATCTGTTTGGTGTTTGAAGCCAAACACTTCAGAGACAGGTTTTGTATATATCTGAGAGCTATAATATATTGATGAAAAACAGTAAAATAGGGGACCTTTAATTATATGTTTGAGACACACATATGAGTTTGAATCCAAAGTGAATCCATGCACTGCTCCTCACCTGGTCTGTATATGAAGTATTTACGGGACACGTGTGTGACGCCCTCAGTGACGGTCTGGCAGTAGAAGAGGCCGATGTAGTAGAAGGTGGGGGTTCGGATGGTGAAGCCTTTCTTGCTGTTCCATAAAATGACCCTGTGGTCTGGACTCAAGCTGAGGTTTGGGTACTGTAAGGGGAGAAGACAACAACTATCAAATATTGCTCCATGACACAAACATGACAGCGGGAATCACACACTTTTAAAAATCATATACAAATAGGATAACACAGCGTCACATTTACTATAGACCCTCCCAGGTTTTATAACACTTGGCTGCCCTGACATGGACACTTGTGTAACCTTGTTGTTTTTTTGGAGGCAGCCTCAAGGAAATGTTTACTAGAGTTTCTGTGACACGGTGGAAGCCTCCCACCCACTCTCAAGGGAACAGGTAGAGCCCCACCACCATCACACCCATTTCCCTCCCTGCAGACCCGCAGTGTGAACGGGCTGATGTCCCCCCCTCCCAGAGTGAGCAGACGCCACTTCGCTCCTCCTCAGAAACTCACTGTCTGAGCGCCCTTAGTGCCCCCTCTTGCCCCCATCCTCTAAACCTACATGTAGGAGTGTGCAAAGGTGGAGGGGGGGAAACCAGAGGAGCAGCGAAGGTCAGAGTGAGAAATGTGACTCTCATGGCATCCTGTTACTACAGGATATAGACATTTTGACTGGAACCCCAGGCTGACCTCCAGAGTCACTTTCACAGCCAGAGAGCAGACCCTCCTGGGTATTGTTCCCGCTGAGAAGGGTCATATTAGAGATCCAGGCAAAATCCCTCCAGGAAAAAAACACTCCAGAGATGTGACAGCACCGGGTGAGAGGAGGGAGATGAAGGAAGAGGAGGAGGGCTATTCTTAGAGTTATTACCTTTGAGGTTCCAGGCTTTTGTTTGGAGACAGGATAAAAACACATGTGAGTGTTGAAGCATCAGATTCATGCCGGTTTGTTCTGATGATAATTCTGCTCTTCCTGGATCCCAAATCATGAGTTCATCTCTCTTTTTAGCAGCTTTCCTTTTGTTCTGTAGCAGTCCATCAACCTGCTTTATTCACAACTGAAATATCTAAACAACTATTGGATGGACTGTTCAGACTCTCCTGTTCCCCAGAGGATCATCCTTTTACTTTTTCCCACCACTATGACACACACTTGCATTGTGATCAGTGAAATTTCGTCTCACCTATTGGCCGGTTTGACCTTAAAAGGTGGGGTAGGTAATTTCGGAGAAACCGGCTCGAGTGCGCTAGAATTTGAAAATACACAGCCGGAAAAAATGTGCCACTTCCTTACAGAGCCCCTCCTCCAACACACACGAACGCGCACATGACCAATGAGGGCACGAGATAAGTTTGTGCACACATGGAAGGCTGACAGGCAGGTAAGAATTGAAACAGAGCAATCTCATTCCTCTGCATGTTTTTAAAGCTAGGCTAAATGAAATGCTCGTTGATACTATGGGCACTTGTAAATGTCTATAACTATGTAAATGTATCCTGTAAATATAATGTATGATGTCCTTTATTGTTTTATGTTTCATGTGGAACCTATATGCTGCAGGTCTCCCTTGAAAAAGAGATCTATGATCTCAATGGGACCCATCTGGTTAAATAAAGGTTTGAAATGAAATGAAATGAGGTAGGCCATCTAGTTATTTTAGCCGGGCCGGCTCAGATGATTGGTCGTGCTTTTTACAGTACTACGGCTTCTTCCACAGATGACGTTTTTTTATGGATTTTTTGTCTAAGCACTTCAGATATTCATTGCTATCGGGATGTTAAGAGCATCCCATGGAATATAACAACAAGTGTATCTCGAGCCGGTTTCTCAAACTTACCTACCCCACCTTTAAGCTTATATCAGACATTCATATTGAGGTAGAGATGTTTGGAAGACTTTTATCGGGCAGAGAGGATCCAACAAAAAATATTGTAAGACATTTTTTAGATGTTGATCCAAACTACTGGCCTAAAGTCATGAAATATATTTTTTATTTTATTTATATATTTATTTGATAGTTTGCAGTGCACATTGATTGACATTTCTGTAACTGCGCCAGAGTTAGAGGCTATTTTTCGTCTGTAGTCCCTGGACAGATGTTGAAAGTCACCCTAAAAACAAAAAATTCATTTCAAATAACAGGTAAATACAATCAGTATCAATATCTGCTGCATTTATTTGACTATTTTGTTTTAATCTCTCTATTCAAATATATCAATTCCTCTATTAACTGTTGGTTTCTCCCATAACACACTCTCTCTTTGTTTTGTTTCTCTTTTGTTTTGTGCAAGCTATATGTGTCTTTTCCAAGTACTCTATTGTAGTTATCCCACAATAATCTCATGACGCACACTGAGTAATATTAATCGGTTTTCATGATTAAAGAACATTAACTGTACTTTGATCTCTCGTGGGCCAACAGTAGCTGCCTCTGCTTCCTGCTCTGGATGAACCAGCTGTTTAAAGCATCAGGCGGGGGAAGTTGGCAGCCAGGACTCGTACTACAAGAGGCTGAGGGTGAGTTGCGAGGAAGTGGTGCTGGACCGGGGCCAAAGGGGCACTCCAGACGCCATGTCCTGTCTCCAGAGGTAGAAACGGTGCCAACGGGACGCTGTGGGCGCCGCTCCATCGGAAAAAGACAGTAAATGAAGCGGCATATTGGACCAGTGGGTATATTCAGATTGAAGTAGATATATATGGTTTTCTTACATTCACAGTCATATAACATCCATACAGCAACATACAAAAACACTTCAAATGCTGCTCTTTGCACTTCTGTTCCCTCCTCTCACTCAGCACTTAGGCAGCAACACTCACAACCATATCCGCACACACTTTCACACATATCCGCATACATACACAAACAAGCGGACACACACACCACCGCGCAAAGGCTGCCAAGATAAGAACAATGTGGCGAATGATCTGGAGAGGTGGGAAACAGCGGGACGGTACATTGTGTACATTCGTGAGCCCTGATCCACAAAACTGGGAAGTGATGATGTGCGGAGAATGTGAGCGGGGTGGAAGTGTGGAGGAACACTCATGCATGTAGATGTGGTGATACAAAAATACATCCCAATTATTTGGTTCATTGTCCTTGCACTGACCTTGACCAGCGTGGTGGTGATGTTGGGGTGTGTGACCCTGCAGGGGATGTCCAGCGGCTGCTTGTCCTTCATGTACAACACATCTGGGCTCATATCAGGGTGGTCCACAAATGGCTGCTGGCTGTCTGAAACCCAAACACTGCGGTCATGGACACATAATGTACAGATGATAAGCACTTCAAACAAATGTCTTGCACTCCTTATTCCTCATGTGATCTATCATTTAGGCTATACAACCGCAGGTACAGTAAAAAAGGGTCAGTTGATGACATAAATCAAGCCTGTTGCAGCTTCTCAGAGCTCATGTTGACCTTTTTACAAATGTCTTCTTTTGTACCACCGAAAAATACAATTTGAAAATCAGCCAATCCTGACAAGCTATAACAATAAATAAATGCTAGGAATCTTGCTAAACTTGTTATGCTGGAACGGATGCCGTTTCGGGAAAGAGATGCTGCTTTTGTATTTTCTTAAGGATGTGAGCAGCAAATATCCCTCAACATCGACCCCCTAAAGTCAATGCATGTCTGCAAGATTGGGAGCACAATGAAGCTTAAAGTAAGGATATTTGATTTACTGGTAACATTTGGCCAGAGCACTTTGTTTTACTACCTTATTTCCATCTTTAAAGTTTAAAGTTGGCAGGACTTTGAGTGTCTTTTGTAGGTCATCCTTCAGGCTGGGAAACACACTTTTGATCTCTCTGTTTTTATCCCACACACAGAGGATTCACATAAACTTGACTTTGACTTTTGATAGGGCAAAGAGAGCCTGATAGCCAAAACCCAGGGCAAAGAAATCCCATCATCCCGGGTGAGAATGACCTCCTTGACTTATTGAAAGAATATGATTTCCTATCATTATCTATGAACTGACCCTATGCATACAGAAAACAATCCCCTGCCTCTCTATAAGCACAAACACACACTTCCAAGTATGAATATCAGCAACAAACAAAAACAAACAGACACACACTCCTAAACATACTCCACACCCATTCATTGAATACCCATTCAGCAAATGTCTGCCTGCGGTCAACAATAAACACACAGATTGTTTAGAGGCAATCAAACGGCCTCTCTGGGCCTTCTCTCTGCTACTGTAATGGTCCTGTGTCATTGAACAGCGTGGGTGTTGCTCGCTGCATTGTTTGTTACCGTAGGGTGTTATTCAAGGAAAGAAAATCTCTGAACATTCGAACAAAAGTACCCAAAGGACCAGCGGACCGAGGGCTTCCTTCTCCTGCTTTGATTCCCTAATAGAGTGCTCTGGGAGGGAGGCAACGTCTGAGTAGAGCCGCAGGCCAAGTCTGAAGCTTAATGGACATGGTGACCTGAGCGATTGATGGCCCCCGAGGGTCCTGTTGGACGAACAGTAGCGTGGCCCTCGACCCTGGCCTGCCAGCGTCACCCTCCAGGACAGGGCGGGGCGGCGGGTAGACATCTTGCCTCCTCTGCCCCTTGATACCACTGAGCCACCAGCCTTCATCTTATCTCCACACACACACACACACACACACACACACACACACACACACACACACACACACACACACACACACACACACACACACACACACACACACACCTCCCCGCCACCACCTTGTAGAGACACAGCGACATCCCCTCCCTTCCCCTCCTCCCCCAAGCACAGGATGCTCCATGCAAGGCTGAGCCGAGCAGATAAGCCTGATGCCCTGGGAAACTCTGCCCAGGCCTGAGCCTTTCAGCAGCTGGGCTATTCCTGGCCTCGAGGTAGCACGTAAACGAAAGTAAAAAAGGATTTATATATAGATGACAGGGAGGTAGGACTGAGAAGAGAGAGGCAGGGGAGGAGGGCGTCCAAAGTCATCTAGAAGGATGTGTTGCTGGGACAAACAGTGTTTAGATATAATTGTCTCTCTGGCATTGGGCTGTATTTAGCACCCACCATATCCTGTTTAACCTGGGGATATAAACAATAAGCATAAGGGGGGGGGGAAGGAGTGAGGGTCTTGATGTTTTCCAGTTGTACTCTTGGACCTCGCAGCAGTTTCTTACCTGTGACATAAAGGTAGATGGAGGTCTGCCTGCGGGTCCGGTGCCGGTACCTGCAGCGGAGCAGGCCGGTGTGCTGGGTCTCGGTGCTGCTCACCGTCAGACGGCTGCAGAACAGCTTCCCCGTCCTCCCACAGCGAAACTCCTCCACCTGCACCTCGCCTCGAAGCAGACCTGAGGGGAAGGCCCACGCCAGCTCCCAGCGACCCCTGCTCAACATGAAGATGAACGTTTCCTCAGAAATCACACAGAAATCTTTAGATTCAAAAGAACATACGTAACATTCATCTGTTTGCAACTCATATATATCAATATTCCAATGACTGTATATAGACTATTCTGCACAGTTTCTATTCTATTCTGTTTCTATTCTATTCTATGTTATCTGTTGTATTGTGTTGCACTGTTGGAGGAGCCTGTGACCTCAGATGTTCACTGTCATAACTACACTGTCGCTAATGCACACATGACAATAAGAAACTTGAAACCTTGAGATCTGCATTCACCTCATGAGGATGCTATGGATGTTTCCTCTTCCTTTTCTGTCATGTTTTTGTGTTTTTAAGGATTAAAGATGGAAATGTTTGGAGGGATTGTTTTTGATTCAATCATGTTGGTTGCAATGCTACACCAATTTCCATATGAGGGTTTCCTGACCTGGATCCTTCTACCTGAAACTCACCTGCAGCTGAGCAGTAGCGTCTGGTTGGTGTCGAGGACCAGCTGCCGGGTTTTCACATCTAGAATCGGGACGCTGTACTTCCCCTTCTGAGCCTTGTCTGCAGAGATAAGACAGGATTAGAATCAGAGGACATGTAGTAGCGGTAAAATCCCAAAACGTTGTATAGGTAATCTGTTTGCAGTTCTAATGTGAGGAGGATTGGTTCATCAGAAAACAAGATAAGCACCAGATTCTGATTAAACTCTGAAATTGGGATTAGAGTTCTCGGACTCCATTGGAACAGGACGTCTTGTTTATTAATAACCCTAAAAGATGCAATTATGTTCTGATCATATAATTGGGCGTCATGAATGAGACTCTAAGTCCCTTTGTGTTGTCACTTAACTACATGAGCCCACTTTCCAAGGAAATCCTGGAGGACAAAACACTTTACAACCAATAAACATTGTGGACAGTTCCTGTAAGCTCTGAGCATCACAAACCGGACTAAACCGGACTCTTGACTGATGGCGGAACCAGTCTTGGTGTGTCTCGGCTCCACGGCACGTACTCCATCCAGGACACGGTATCTTTGACCCCTCTGCACATCTCCTCGCTCAGGCCACTTGACAACTCGTTGTGGAAATGCGTAAGCAGTGTCCTTTTTGTTTATCAAATAAATGCATTTCTCCACTCCATCGCTGAGGTTTATTAATGAGAGATGAAGACGACTGTCTGTCCGCCCTTCCTTCCTCACAACAACAGCGGAAACATCGTTCAGGGAAGTCCGTCCTTCACTCTGACTGCACAGAAAAGTGCTGAAAACACAACTGTCTCTCTGCTCTGAGTATTAAATCAGTTGTTTGGCAGCAAGCTTTTCACTAACGTCCATTATTACCATTCATTGTTCCCAGTGGATGCCCCATTGAGCAGATCTGGCATTACTCACACTGCTAGCACTTCCTATACCATTTCCTTGGATTTCACAGTGTGTGAGTAGCACGCACACACACACACACACACACACACACACACACACACACACACACACACACACACACACACACACACACACACACACACACACACACACACACACACACACACACACACACACACACACACACAACAGGGGAAGGGAAGACGGAGGGGAAGTGAGGGATCTCCTCCATGCCTTCTGGGGCCTTTTCAAAAAGCTGTGAAGGGTTGAAAACACAGCGCAGTTTTCCTGCTGATTTCATTAGAAAGATGTTTTTATTTCTAAATCACACATTTTAAACCACAGCAAAGTGAAAAACTATTATTTTCTATATGTTTCCACACACTTAGATATGGGAAACTTTAACTGACTGTGATTTTAAATACATTTCTGAAACGATTGTTCAAGATTTCTCCCAGTGAATAAACGTGCACCTCGTAACTTTTGGGGGTGATAAAACTACATTTGATCTGACACGCCTCAAACTGAAGGAGACAAAACATTTTCTGGAGAAATTGTCTGGATTTCAAAAGAACGAACTGAGCCAAATACTTACTGTTGTAATAATTCAAATGACTTTGATATTCGTTATGCATCATGTCATAGGCGTGGGCTTTATTACATTTGTTTTCAAAAAATATATCCACCTGTATTTTACATTTTTTAAAACACTATAAGGTTAATATAATAGCTAACTGACGGTAACTATGTTAAATGTAGGCTTTATGAATGTATGCTTATGCATGTTGGATATACAGTATCTCTCTAATTGTTAACTACATTTATTTATTTTAAATTTAGAATATTGTCAACAATTACACTAAACAATCCCTAACTATAAATACGTAATGCCGATCAGAGTAAGGCCATTCAAAGTTATTTGTGTAGATTCGTTTTTTTACTTCTCAAATAAACTAAACATTTAAAACAAGTATTTAAAAAACAAAAAGACTTAACAAAATTGCAACCCATGACTGCCCAATGTGTGTTAGTCATGAATATAAAATATATATTAAATTCAGTAAAAGAGATTAACTAGATTATCTGAACAGTCTATATAGTCTACATGATCAATTATATGAACTTTTTTTTCTTTGAGAATAATTGAAGTAATGAATAACAGCACAGATTGGGAGGGTTTGAGCAATAAGCAGACATTAACCCCTGATCCTGCTCACTGGATATTTTCCTCATACTGGTCATGACCCCTCGCTCTGTTAAATCTGAACTTTTCATTAGAGAAACTCATCAGTCTCAGGAAACAACGCCCTGCGTGTGTCCATTCAACCGGGGCCAAGCGCACAAGGAGCCGGGCCAAAGGGGTCCGCACTATCCAAACAAGTGTCCCGCAGGATAGCGCTTATCTCCCCCACTGCACTCGGCACTAATAGAGCTTTACAAGCCGGACTGCCCCAGACACACGACCGCACCGGCGGCTTAATTGACCAATAAATGAGCCATAAAGTGGCGCATCTGCGCGTCTATTGTATTCCTCCAAAGTGAAGACTGAATGTATAACGGTTTTGAAAGAGCGTCAAGATGCATTATTACCCAGGACTCTCCAGCTTATGGTAAATAATAAAAGTCGTGCGTAAAATGCACTTTCCGACATGCTTAACATTTGTAGCAAAACTAACAAACATTTGCCTGTGAATTAAAATACTACATAAATCATGTGAACACTACCTCGTTGATACAGCAGGTGATCTCTAACTGAACACTTGTTACTCACCTTTTGCAAGCACTCCATACAATCCACATAGCAGGCAGATGAGGATAAGGTTCATCATCTCTGGTGACTCCCGAGCAGCGAGCGAGGTTTCAAATGTAAATGATGGAAGGAGTTTTATTCCTGCTGATGTGTTTGCCCCTCCAGAGTAACTCAGCGCACTGATGGTCAGTGAATGGAGATGGTTGGTTTCCTGAGGATAGCTGCGGGAGATCACGCAACAGGACACCACGCTTGAACTCCAGTGCAACTTTTTCCCATCGTTTTGGATAGTGGCGCGGATATATACAGTTCCCACAGTGCAGCCACCGGATAGCGGACTTCCGTGACGTCCATTGACACACCCAAGGCGCGTAAGAGCAGTCCCCCTTTTAGCTCTCCCCAGTGATCAAGCAATCGACCAGTGAGTTGTAAATTAAATCAAATGGTGAAAAAAAACAACTCTTTCTTTTAGTCAAATTCCTAGGCATTATTTTAGACATTAACATTTAATTTCCTTTCTCATAATCTGCATGTTTTGTTATTTCCAGAAGAGTAGAATTACGCACCACCAGGAGGATGGGTACAGGCGACCAGGGTTTGCACTCTGGATTGGTAAACGGGATGATCAGCACGTAGGCACCGGAGAACACGGTCGGTTCCTCATCTTGACGATATTGCGAAATGGTGATCTATTTTAGTTTTAAAGTAAATAAAGAAGTGTTAACCTCAGAATAGCAACGCTTTACGCAACTCGGAAAACAGTTACTCAGACAGGTATTTGAATGTGACTTCCTGCTTACAATACATGTTATACTATTAGTGATAGTGCAGAGTAAAAACGATTGTGCTGTACAGGTGAGTCATATTGAACACCTTTCAGTCAAAAGCACCAACAACAAATGAGGCAATGAATCAATAGTTTAGATGAAGAACATTATATAAAACCTAATTTCACTTGTGGAAATTACTTAAAGACAAAACAGTATATAGGTAATAAGAAAATTGCAGCAATAATTAAAACAGTTTTGTCGAGACCTGCTGCATTGGAAATGGTTTCTTTAATGTAAAAGCATATTATCTGGTATCCTTATCAATGATTCAAACCCTACATCCTTTGGGTGTAAAATGCATTATTCCCTCAGGACATGAAATAAAAAATTGTGTGCATTGATTGGCCACAGGGTGGTGATGTGTGCTGATGGGAGGAACAGGAACATGCATGTGCGTCTGCGTAGAAAATATTGGTATAAAATGATCTTATATTGATCTGAATCTTAAGGCAGCATCAGAGTTTAAAGGGGAGTAGGCGTCACGCTGTTCACGGAGCATAAAGTATAAAGGAGGCACCGTAAAGATAAATTAAATCAAACTGAAATGCAAAATATATTATCACCTCCTATTGAGGGATTATTCACTTCTCTACCATTACAGAATATATTGGACATAATGCTACGACTCAACTCATGAAATGCACATACATACAGTACAGTACAATAACCACAAACATGAACACACACATACAGTACATGGACGAATGTAGATGAGAAATATACGGTTACATGTGTGTGTCCGGAGAGAACTCTTTCCACAGTGATTGTTGTTGGCAACACCTGATCGGACACTATAGTGAACCATCGCTGTGACAGGGAATACAGGAAGTACTCAGCTACATTTATATGCACAAGATAACCTGGCTAGTTATCATACTTTGGCCTGACTTAAGAATTAAATATTGACCCACAGATCAGTTAGTTTACATTAAAGAAGCTTAGTGTATAGGATACTTTAACAGAGTGCGGTTGGGGTTTTTCCTTCAAATGAATTCTTCCATTTATGCTAAACGACCCATAATCAAGTAAAAATAAACAGGTTACCTATTTTTGCCATAGCCGATGTCAATTTTGAGGAAGCTGGTTGTTTGAGCAGAGAGGATGGCCCGTGCTGGCCCGTTGCCATGGACACGCTCCCAAAAACGGACTGAATGTGTTGCCGTGAAATCACGACAACCGTCTGAAGATGGACTCCAGGTCTGAGACCTCTGTCCTGTGTGTTAAGACTGTTTGTTTTATTCTTCATGTCAGTGTGGTGTTCAGTCACACCTGTCCTTTAGTCTGCTGGTGGATCCAGGCGGTGAACTTCACCACCTGGGTGTAGACGCCGGGACGGTTCTGCCGCGCGCAGCCCTCGCCCCAGCTCACGATCCCCGCCAGGAACCAGCGGCGGCCTCGCTCCAGACACACCAACGGGCCTCCTGAGTCTCCCTGAGGACACACACACACACACACACACACACACACACACACACACACACACACACACACACACACACACACACACACACACACAGAAAGTTCGAGACAAACATTACATCACATTAAATGAAGCTCAGCGTAAGTTCTTTCAGGAAGACTGGTATTCATTCACTCCGCAGCTGCTTATAATCAGCTCATCACAGGTTTTCTGTTAACCTATTATTACATCCACCTCAATCTCAGCAGCCAATCAGCGTGCTGCAGCCAAACTTTAAAATGGTTCTCCTCTCTCCTGCAGTCAGCTGTGATTTCAGGCGTTCATGCTGCCGCCCGCCTCCTCCCCATCCACCTCCTTTCATCACATCCAGTGCCANTATATGCTCACGGCTGCATTTCCCCCTTTAGATATACCATTTCAGGATCGGGGTCTAATCGCCAAAGACTTAACATTTATCATATGACATGTGTCAATAAATGTTCTTTAAACAAAATGAAGTCTCTCCTGATTGAAATGGTCTTACTGACTTTTTGATGCGACTGAAAACTCATCTCTTTCGACTCCACTTCGAGAGATAGAATTACTAACAAAGCACTTATATACTAATAAAGG
>NW_011369006.1:149699-213985 GCF_000735185.1 Notothenia coriiceps | reverse complement strand
GCTTCCACTTCCCACCTGTCTCCAGAAGGGTACTATACAATTACACAGGCTGCTTCTACTCGTGCCCAAAACATGCCCCTTCAAAATAAAGGCATACGCAAACTACTTACTTATGGAGACTAACTTAAGAATACGTTTACAAGTAAAGACTATAAAACAGCAGGAAAAATAAATGTATAAACTAGGAGAATAACTATAAAGGGAATTATAGCTCCAACACTTCTTATGTGGCTTATTACTAGACTCCCACCTTTTTTTTTTTTCCTTCAGCAACCGTTCTTGGTATCCATTCTGTTGTATTGTGTCTTCATTATTGCTACCTTTCACAGTTTAATTGAATGATGCTGATTTCCTTGCCACTTCATGTAGAGGATAAATATCCTCATTTGAAATGTTGTTAGCTTTTAGTTGGCCCCCCTCATAGTGCCCCGTAACGTAACAGATAGTCTATAGATCTGTAATGTCTTTCACTTTAAACAAGTTTTGAGTTCTGTTTTATTTTGAGAAGCGTATGTTTGCTTGTTTTCTCCACATGCTGCTGTGACGAGAACATTTCCCAAAATGGGATCAATAAAGTGAATCTTATGTTATGTGTGTGTTCCTGATGTTGTGGCTCAGATACTCAGAGGCCCGTGCGTGGCGGGCCTACCTGGGGATGCGTGTGATGTCTGTAGGAAGCAGCGGCGCAGCCACCAGAACGATCCGCCGCATCCTGCTCCACCCGCAGTACGACCAGTTCACCTCCGACTACGACATCGCCCTCCTGGAGCTCAGCGCCCCCGTCTTCTTCAACGACTTGGTGCAGCCCGTGTGTGTTCCTGCGTCCACACACAGCTTCACGACAGGCACCAACTGCTACGTCACAGGGTGGGGGGTGCTCATGGAGGACGGTAAGAGCTAACATTTTGAAACAAACTTGAAACGACCAATTTTTAATTTTCAATACGTTTTGATTTTGTTTGGATTAAAGGTGAGCTGGCCTCTCGCTTGCAAGAGGCCCCGGTGAAGATCGTCAACAGGAACACGTGTAACAAGCTGTACGACGACGCTGTCACTGCCAGGATGCTTTGCGCTGGGAACCTGCATGGAGGGGTGGACGCCTGCCAGGTGAAGTATTCATTTTTCTAGAAATGTGGCTTGCCTTATTGAATTCAATTTAAATTCAATAATTCCCAATATATCTATAAAAACCACAACAGAATGTGTGTCAAATAATTGGGACTCATACATTCATATTTCTTTTGGTCATTATGCTGTGTGTCTATGTGTGAAGGTGAATAACAAGGCAGCTAAGATAAGGCTTAACACATTTCCAATACAGCTTGAAAACTGGAGATGGCCAGTGTAAAACTAGTTACAAGTTTCAAATAATATATTACATTACATTAACCATTTCAATCAGGAGAGACTTCATTTTGTTTAAAGAACATTTATTGACACATGTCATATGATAAATGTTAAGTCTTTGGCGATTAGACCCCGCCCCCGCCGATGCCTAAAATGGTATATCTAAAGAAATGCACCGTAGCATATACCCCCCCACCCCCAGGATGGGTGAAGGAAGGGGATGTGATGAGGGTCTTGGATTAGCTCTGTGTTGGGCATCTGGATGTTGATGAAAGGGAGGTGGGATGGGAGGAGGGCGGGTCGGCATGCAATTTCCCCTTTTAGATATACCATTTAGCGACGGGGTCTAATCGCCAAAGACTTAACATTTATCATATGACATGTGTCAATAAATGTTCTTTAAACAAAATGAAGTCTCTCCTGATTGAAATGGTTAATGTAATGTAATATATTATTTGAAACTTGTAACTAGTTTTACACTGGCCATCTCCAGTTTTCAAGCTGTATTGGAAATGTGTTAAGCCTTATCTTAGCTGCCTTGTTATTCACCTTCACACATAGACACACAGCATAATGACCAAAAGAAATATGAATGTATGAGTCCCAATTATTTGACACACATTCTGTTGTGGTTTTTATAGATATATTGGGAATTATTGAATTTAAATTGAATTCAATAAGGCAAGCCACATTTCTAGAAAAATGAATACTTCACCTGGCAGGCGTCCACCCCTCCATGCAGGTTCCCAGCGCAAAGCATCCTGGCAGTGACAGCGTCGTCGTACAGCTTGTTACACGTGTTCCTGTTGACGATCTTCACCGGGGCCTCTTGCAAGCGAGAGGCCAGCTCACCTTTAATCCAAACAAAATCAAAACGTATTGAAAATTAAAAATTGGTCGTTTCAAGTTTGTTTCAAAATGTTAGCTCTTACCGTCCTCCATGAGCACCCCCCACCCTGTGACGTAGCAGTTGGTGCCTGTCGTGAAGCTGTGTGTGGACGCAGGAACACACACGGGCTGCACCAAGTCGTTGAAGAAGACGGGGGCGCTGAGCTCCAGGAGGGCGATGTCGTAGTCGGAGGTGAACTGGTCGTACTGCGGGTGGAGCAGGATGCGGCGGATCGTTCTGGTGGCTGCGCCGCTGCTTCCTACAGACATCACACGCATCCCCAGGTAGGCCCGCCACGCACGGGCCTCTGAGTATCTGAGCCACAACATCAGGAACACACACATAACATAAGATTCACTTTATTGATCCCATTTTGGGAAATGTTCTCGTCACAGCAGCATGTGGAGAAAACAAGCAAACATACGCTTCTCAAAATAAAACAGAACTCAAATGTTTAAAGTGAAAGACATTACATCTGTAGACTATCTGTTAATTACGCACTATGAGGGGCCAACTTACAGCTAACAACATTTCAAATGACGATATTATTTACATGAAGTGTGCAAGGAATAGCATATTCAATTAAATGTGAAAGGTTCAATATGAAGACACAATATACAGATGGATAAAGAACGGTTGCTGAAGGGAAAAGAGGTGGAGTCCAGTAATAAGCAACATAAGAAGTGTTGGAGCTATATATCTCTTTATATTATTTACTAGTTTAACATTTATTTTTCTTGCTGTTTTATAGTGTTTATTGTAAATGTATTCTTAGTTAGTCTCATAAGTTAAAGTAGTTTCTATGCTTTTATTTTGAAGGCATGTTTTGGGCACTGGGTGATTAGAGCACCTGGTGTAATTGTATATATTGGAGACAGGTGGAAGTGGAAGCCAGAGCACTAGGAGGCAAACGGTTTTTTACCAGGGTGTTTCGAGCCACAGGGTGTTTCGAGCCACAGGAAAGGAAAGCCATAGGGAAGGAAAGCCATAGGAAAGGAAAGCCATAGGAAAGGAAAGCCATAGGAAAGGCTTAAGGAACAAACCATAGGAAACCTGTTCATTGTCAATGATATTGGATCATAGTAAATGTACAACGGAGAATCTTGTCTGGACCTGGATCATTGCCCTGCGTAAGATCTGCTAACTAGTGCCTCAGCGGCCGTATTATTTTAAGTTAATTATCTGTTTTATTTCTATATGATTTTGGCCGCTACAAGAAGCGTTCTTTCTCACTTTATGGCGTCTGAGTCCTGGAAGCAGTGAGCTGCAGAGATGAGCCAGCGGTTAGCCACCAGCGTGGCTCCACAGACGTGACCGTACCGATCCATCTGGAGGCTGACCTGCCACGGCCAGGACCCCGCCCCGGCATCAGAGCCCCCCACGATCTTAGTCCTCTTCCTGGGCCTGGTGCCACAGCCTGGGACATACAGACGGAGGAGGAGACGCAGAATTCTCTTTTGAAATGTCACTGCCATTAGAGAAGTCTAAGTTTTTGGAGTGAGAACTTACCACAGCGCATTTCATCAGAGCCGTCAAAGCAGTCTTTTGCTCCGTCACACTCGGGGTTAACCTTACTCACACACTTCCCATTGGAACATTTGTACGAGGAGGAGGAGCAGCCTTTAAAGTCTAAAGAGTGGGACACAAGGATCCTTTCAAATAGAGAGAAAAGCACGAAGAAATAAAACGTTTAAATTGCGATATCTGAGGAACGCTCACACGCTCTGGTACAGTTGAGCTCATCGCTGCGGTCTTTACAGTCAACAACACCGTCACACACAGAAGACTTCTGCAGACACACCTTGTTGGGGCACACGTGGTAACATTTACCTCCTGTAAACAAACGCATCAGTTTTCATCTTACAATACACACACACACACACACACACACACACACACACACACACACACACACACACACACACACACACACACACACACACACACACACACACACACACACACACACACACGTTGCACTCACCACAGCTGCCCTCCTCGCTGCTGTCTGCACAGTTGCTGCTCTGAATCACACACTGGCTGCTCTGAGGCTTACACTGGCCGTTCCCACAATGCACTTCACCTGGCCTGCAGGATGCTACATGTTTTACGCATATGTGCAAACATGCACATAGAGACACACAAACACAGGCGAATCTGAGTGCAGCACAAAGGGCAGGTCTTAAGTTCAGAATATAGAGAACGAGGGAAGTGTTTGCATCTAGTCTCTCAGGCAAAAGACTTACAGCATTTAGCCTCGTCCCGTCCGTCTGAGCAGTCCTTCACTTTGTCACACACCTTCCTCAGAGGGACGCAGCGTCCGTCTCCACAGCGAAACTGCCGAGGACAGGCTGGAGACACAGGGAAGAGACTCAAATATACAGTACAGTGTAAAGGTTGATGTTTTAACCCCGGGTAGTCTGAATGAACAACTCTCCTCTCTGTATCACATGATCTGATTACCTTTTTATTCTAGAGATAGAGTTTTTGTATTTGTAGAAGTTATATATCAATCGATTTCAATAATGCGAACACACAAAATGCAACATTTATTTATGCCAGATTTACGAAAGTAGGGGGGGAACTACGAATGTATGTGTATGTTTTTTTTTCTTGTGTCTCTTTTTATCTGTTTGTTTTTTTTATATTAATTTGTATTTCTTTTTTTAATTTTATTTATTGGTTCTGTCTTTGTATACATGTATGTATGTAGGTACGTGTATGTATGTCATGTGTACATGGTGTATGTACACACATGTATGTGTATATGTGGGTATACATATGTGAGTATATGGGCACATGTATTACTGTTACTATTCTTTATTCCCTTATCTATTAATTTTCTTTCAATATTATCTTCTACATTACTTTTACCTATACATGTATGTATTTTATTTAGTTAGTTATTTAATTTACTAGCTAGGACCGGGAGGGGGGGAAAGGGAAAAAAATATATATATAAATATTGACTGTATAAATGTAAACTCATTGTGCCTGACTCAATAAAGAAAAGATTAAAAAAAAGATTTACAAAAGTAAACTCCAAAAGTGTTTAGTATGTTTCAATTCTCAGCAATATCAAGTTGTACAAAAAATGAAAATGTAAGATGTTTGTGAGCTTAAGGAAATTATATTTTTAAGAATATCGATTCCTGGAAGTTGTAAATCAATACAGAATGTACGAGATAATATTACATGAATTGATTTTCTCCCCTTTATTTGATAGCATCAGATTTGACTCACTGCCCTCTGGAGAGAAGGCTCGGTAGAGCAGGTAGAAGCCCTTGTGAGTGAGAGACTCATCTGAATGGAAGTGGAGGGAGATGGGAGAGGAGTACACCCGCTTCCTGCTGCTGTCCGACACTGGGTTACACAGCCTGGAAGCAGAGGAGCACAAAAGTATGGTGTATTACTTTTAAATGACCAATGTAGCCACAAAGAAAGTAAAAATGTCTCTTAATGTTACAGCTTAAGGCCCACACGGTTCAGTCTAGTCTTACTTGACCCCTCCGATGTCCAGCCAGTCTTTCTCACATCCATCAGACGAGGCGTCCTGAATGTCCATCATCACAATCGTCATGGAGATCAGGTATCCTGGCAACGGCGTCTGAAAGTATGCATAGAGGACCAAAGAACGTGCCAAATGACAGATAACAAGACATGATTCAATGTTTTACTGTTTCTTCCTTCTAACACGCTTTGGCCTGTGTGCACACACTCACCCGTAGAGTCCAGGTGCAGTCTATGTTAGGGGGGTAATAGGAGGGGTAGTACGGGGAGGAAATGGAGCCGTTCCAGGAGGAAATGGACCCTCCACAGCCTGCAGGGGGAGACAGTGACACAGTGAAGGACACACAACAGCAACAGGGCAAAGTAACTCAACATATCCGTCAATAAAACGTTATTTATAGGCTTTCGGTTTTTACAGCATATGACGACTCTGTCCTTGGACCCTCGCAGTGACAAGGACAAACTCCCAAAGAAACCCCACGATTAATGACTGAAGAGTTTTAGAAATTAGACAGAGTGTACAGTATGTGTTATATATAGTGTTTTAAACTATACTTCTTATATTTTCATTTATTTGTCTAAATGCTGCTACTTATCTTGTCTACCTTGGATGTGTACTTATTTGATTTGTATTTTATAAATCTCACCTGCTTTTGGGATGGCTTGGAAGTAAGCTTTGAAGATGGCTCCGTCCCTCTGCCTGCTGAAGGAGAAGGTGACCAACATCACGTTCCCAGAGGACGTCAGCTTCATGACGGGAGACGAACGGGAAATAGGAAGCCCACACCACCTGAGACACGTACATGCACCCAGGATATGTATACATGTTACAACATCAACGAGGACAATATTAAGATAATATACAAGGAAACAGACATTTAATATAACATTACAACCACTGAAGACTATATTTCTAAGTGCCTTTAACATACATTTGATCTGGGATTGAATTCTGTATTTAATTGTACGACTGGCTGCTGCACTAACGAGTGTTTCACCGTTGGACACCGTGTTTCTCTTTCTCTCTTCAGGACATGTTTGCACAGAGAAATCAGTCTTTACCTTGCGATTATCTTGTTCTGTAATGGCAGTAGGAAGTCGTAGGCGGAGAGCTTGTGGGCGGTGCAGCTCCCCGGCGTGGCACCGTGCAGCGTGAGGACGACCAGGCGGACCACGTGACCCGAGGGCACGCGGAGACGCCACTGGTAGTACGGCTTCTTGGGATTCACCAGGCTCAGGGTGCGGTTGTTGCCGTATTTGGCGTAGAGGTCAAAGGACATCGCTAGAGGGAGGGAGAGATGGATTTAATGGCAAAAATAAACACTTTTTCTCACATTTTTGACTTAGAAACAGGGGCCACATGTCACAACTAGCAGTTTCTGAATACCCAGGTCTTCACGTGTTGTAAATATGAACATCAAGTCAGATTCCCTCCTCACCTTGGAAGCCAAGCTGCCACTTCCCGCTCTGGAAGCTGTTTGGATTCTTACTCTTGTCAGATTTTTCATCTACTTCAAAGTCGTCAGGGTCCAAACCTAACACACACCCACCCACACACCCACACACACACACACACACACACACACACACACACACACACACACACACAGCAGATGTCAAAACACTTCTCAAATCCAGTACCAATCTAGAGCAACACAGAGTATACAATGATACACGCGTATAATTTTACAGTTTTTAACCCGATTATTGTAGTTATTGATAAGATGAAGCAAAGAGAAATATATATATAACATATATACTTCCACTTTTACTTCTGTGACCCGGCTGCCATCACACTACTTTATACACACAACTGTTATGCTTTTTATATTTGACGCTAATATTTGGCTCTTCACTTTTGTTGTAACAATGTAAATGTTCCCTCTTTGGGACGAATAAAGTTATCCTGCTAATATCTACGTATCTCTGACCCTCCAGTCGGTCTACAGTGTGGAGAACATGCTGTACTGTGAGAGTGTGTACCCAGCAGGTGGAGCATGTCGTCGTCCTGCTCCATGTAGTAGCGCTGCTCGTTGCGGCTGTCCTGCTGCACCTTGTTTCTGCCGGGGAGCCGGCGCTGAAACCTCTCTGGACCCGACCTCCGGATCGCCACGGCAACATCGTCCGGGGCGGAGAACTTACTCCAGTAGAAGACATTCAGTCCTTCAGCTCCTTCACTGTCACACAAAGGGTTTACAATGAAATACAGCAGAGTATAGAGGTCATGCATGTTCCTCTGTGAACTCAGTATGCTTTCTGTTGGTGCATCTTACCTGAAGGCAGTAATTCCTGAGTTCACGTAGTAAGAGCTACACGGCGAGGACTCGTAGAGTTCTGAAAACTGTGTTTATTTCAAATAAAAAGACGAAGAAGAAGAAGGGTGTAACACATACTCTTTTATCTTGCATTATTTTCTTATGATTGAGACTTTTAAGATGAATGTTAACAAGAAAATGAATACAAAAAGTGAGCTAAAAGCTACCTAAACATAGCATATAGCAAATGGCATCAAGGTTTACAATGTAGCTTCTTTTTTGTTTTTCATTAGGAANCTGAGTTCACGTAGTAAGAGCTACACGGCGAGGACTCGTAGAGTTCTGAAAACTGTTTTTATTTCAAATAAAAAGACGAAGAAGAAGAAGGGTGCAAGACATACTCTTTTATCTTTTCTTTTATCAAGAAAATGAATACAAAAAGTGAGCTAAAAGCTACCTAAACATAGCATATAGCAAATGGCATCAAGGTTTACAATGTAGCTTCTTTTTTGTTTTTCATTAGGAACAAATAGTTTACTCCAGATGTTCTCAGATCTAGTTCGCAACACAGAATTGAAAGCTGCTTTGTGCTAGTTTATTTGACTACATACTGTACAGTACAGAGCTGTAGGTGTGACATCAGAGCTGAGCACGTGAGGTCACTTTTCCCGTGTAAGCAACACATGAACACACCTGGTCGGACATGCAGCCTGCCTTCAGCAAACGCATTGTTCTTGTGTGTGTATGGAACTCTGCATGTGTGCATGTTGACTCGCACAGAGCTTCATTGTGTGTGTAGAGTTAGGACCCAGGGTGGTATGGGCTGCTGGCCTCCAGTTCACCTGGTCTTTAATGAACAGATGGCCGAACAGATCCTGTGTCCACTTCACAAGCCGGGCTAACTGACCCTCACAGCCGATTAAAGGAGCCTTACAGTGTGTCAGTAGGTTTGTGGGTATTTATACCTATCAGTTTGCAGTGCTGTAAAGTAACCAAGTACATTTATATGTAATGCTGTATTTAAGTACCCTTTTTATCTCCATTTTCTGCTACTTTGTATTTCTACTCAACTACAATTCAGATGTAACAGAGTATTCCTACTCTCTGATACTTCTACTTTTACAAGATCTGAATACTTCTCCCACCTCTGTCAGATGGTCGTTTCTCCACGGCTCAGGCATCTGACCTTCTGCCTCAAAGTGTCCCCTCTGTCATCCTCCCCCCCCCTGGCCCTACTGCCCTATCTCTCCCTCTCACCCCCATCAACAAACGGAGGTTCACCTCCTCTCTGTAGTGTCCGACACACAGAGCGGCTGATTGTGTGAAAACCACACAGACAATGTTTTTATTGAAGGCCTGCTCTTCCTCTCACTCGGCTGCCTGGGCCTAGCCTGGCTCACAAACGCCGGGCTTGTCCTCGGCCCTGAAAGGCTCGGGTCTCTGGGGGTCCGGGGAACTCGCACACTGACTGTGCCCAGCTCCAGTTTCAGCTTTACATTTAACACCACCAGAGAGAGGGGCAGAGGAGAGTTAAGTGGGGACAAAACACTGGAGGTAGGAGGAGGACAAAGCTAAAGGAATAGGAACGTAAAGACAGAAAAGAGGGAAGGAGAAAGATGGCAGCTGTGAATAATTTAGGAGAGTACAAAGTCAAAGTAAGAGCAGCGAGATCAGCCCCGAGTGTGAAGGTCAAGCAGCAACTTAAGTGACGTTCAGAGACGGACAGGTCCATCGCTCCACTTACATAGTGGTTCAAAGCCTGAGCCTGCAGGCGGAACTGAGGGGAGGAGGAGTCCGTCAGCTCCGAGGTGAAGCTCAGGTTTGGGAACTCCACGCTGCCCCCGAGGAAGAACACTGAGGAAGGTGGAGCTGCAGAGATATGAATAACATGGAGTCAAACATAAAGAAATAAGAAAAGTCCACGAGGTGTGTACTCACATGTTAGGAAGTGGAGAGTCAGTGCAATGGCAGCAGCGAGGGGAAATAAAGGCAGGACGCCGAACATCCATCTCCTCCAGGAGGCTGGAGCTTTCCCCCCCTCCACCTTCTCCTCCGCCCCATCCTCAGGCTTCGTGGGGGGGCTCAGTGGCTGGGTGGGCTCCTTCAACTCCCCCTCTCCCTTCCAGAAATAAAGACTCAAATATCATACCAGCTTCCTTATGTGTGTGCTCAAGCTCCGTCTGTTCATTCTGAAGTGATGACAGCAATATCTTAAGGCAGTGTTTGACCTGAATGAGACACAGGTTTAATGGCTGAGTGCTGCACTGAGAGGAACGGTGAGCATCTTGGAGCTGAAAGGATCTCCTAAAACATTTAAGGGGTTGGCAGGATTCCCCGGGGGGGGGCAGACAAAGCGTGGCTAGACGAGTCTGCTTTCCCACGGCCTGGCTCTGCGGTGTCAGCACTCAATCAAGTGGCTCACCCCGGACATTCATGAGAAAGACACCCACACACCCCTAGAGACAGATTTAGCAATTAAGATGACCCATGGCTGACTGGGGTGTGGATTATTAAGCATCATTCAGGTATACAAGTTCAATAAACACTCATTTGGCAACAGAAACATATAGAATACATATTAAGAGTAGAGTAGCAAAGCCACATTTGGCACAATGACAAGAGCGCTTACCTGTGCAGCGGAGCAGCCTGAGAGTCCATGCCCGGAGACGCAGTACACTTCGCAAGTTTTGCTTTTGGGGAGAGTCCTCATAGCACTGTCCCGTTTAGCTCCGCAGAGGCGATATGCAACAATACCTCAGGCATAGAAATGATGGAGAGAGAGAAAGAGAGAGGAAACCCCCGCTGTCGCTTCCCTTTTGAAAAAAAAAAAAGGTGCAGAAATCCGACCTGAGCGGCTCGGAGGCAGTGGGCTTTCACCGCCTCCCGTTCACCTGAAGTGGGAGGCAGGTGTCACACGGAGCCCCCAGAATGCAGTGCGGGGCCACAATGAGAGCACTATGAAAGGGGACAATCCCCACAACCATCCGGGCGACAGATATTGTGGGCAAACGTCCTCGCTGCGTATGGGAGGAAAGCTGGGAGGGACAAAGGGGAGCTTGAGGGAAACGTGCCCAAGGTATTACTGCTGGAGCTTGGCTGCTTGGACGCTCCACAGGGGCTCCGAGCGAGACACACAATTACAAATGCTGGCACCAAATTGTGGGGACATAACATGGAGACTAGAGGGAGGAATGCAGCAAAGACACCTGAAGAGAATTCACATAATTTCTTTACCTTTGAGTGATCTTAATAAAGTGAGAGATCCCCAACTAAGCAGATGTTGCTCTGGAAAAATACAGTCGACATACAGGCTTTTAGGGATGCTTTTATTTTTCGGTGTGAAAAGACAGAATGTTTAAGTTTTCTGTCGACACTCGATGAATAATCCTTTCATCATGTCAGCTGATATGGCTGTAGATCCAGGAGGTGAACTTGTTGACCCTGGTGTAGACCCCCGGTAGGCCCGGTCTCCCACAGCCCGCACCCCAGCTGACGATGCCAATGAGGAACCAGCGACCCCCGCCCGGCGCCTGGCAGGACAGAGGACCCCCTGAATCCCCCTAAAACACAAGGAATGTAGTCGATGAAAAATCCTTCACACCCACTATTAAATCGCAGGTGATTATGGGGGTCTAAGACAGATGGGAGCTCACCCTGCAGGCGTCCCTCTCTCCGGAGGGGACCCCGGCACACAGCATGCGGGGGGACACGGGTCCATAGCTCTTCTTACAGTCAGTCTGGCTCAGGAGGGACACCTCGGCTTTCTGCAGCACTGAGGGCAGCACTCTGTCTGCAGAGGGGGGGGACATGTGGACACAGATAAACACACATTTTGGGGGCTTAAAGAGAAGTTACTTTATACATTTTCATTTATTAGAGAAACTTGTAAGAGTGTGCTGAAGAGTATCCTTGTGATAGAGGGGCTATATAAATAACCTTTGATCTGATTTGATTGAAGTCAGTAATCTGTATCCAAAGAGATGCTCACCCTCCTCAGAGCGGTACCCCCAGCCGGTGACGAGGCAGCGGTGGCTGTCGGTGACGGTGTGTGAGGGGGGGGGCAGGCACACCGGCTGCACCAGCGGGCGGAGGGAGGCTGGCCACGGCTTCTTGAGCTGCAGCAGGGCGATGTCGTAGTCGAACGTGTACGCGTTGTAGTACTCGTGCACCACGATCCGCTGGATCTCCGCCGTGTGTTTGGCACCGCCCTGAGTCAGCATGCCGAGGTGGGCTCTCCAGAACCGCGGGTCAGACAGCCTGGGGTCAGAGGTCAATTAAGATTATACTGTGTCTAATTAAACAGGAAAATTGCAATTGTTTGGCAAAACAATCAAATTGTATTAAACCTTTTCCTTTGGAGGCAATTTATTAATATTTTGGAATTATTTTCATGAGACATTAAAAACACAGTGGTTTCAAATCTAAAGGTAAGTACCTGAAAGTGTTCAAAAATATAAAATCTGTGGTTGTGACCATGTAACACAAACAGGAAGTAGTTTATCAGCGGTGAGAGTCACTGACCTCTCCTTGCTGAAGCAGTGTGCAGCTGAGATGAGCCAATCAGAGGAGAGGACAGACGCCCCGCAGTGCAGGTTCCCAGAGAAGTGGAGGCTGACCTGCCACGGCCACTCTCCCTCAGCAGAGTCATCCCCCCCCACGATACGACCTGTCGAGGAGTCCACCTTCTTCACCAGGGAGGGACGACCACATGCTGAGGAGACATGCACATATCACCAAAGTGTAAACACAAGCGCTGTGCCACTCTATCAGTGAGAGCTGCAATAGGAGTGTGTGTTTTCCAAGTGGACTTGCTGAGTCGTCACCGTGACAGACAGGCCGGCTGCAGCCTTATTAAAAAAGTAAAGTTTTTCAAATGTGTAGTATCAGTGGGTGATCAAAGACATCTCTGTTCCCATCACCTGGAGACCCCATCATGATAAAATACCCGCTAACAGAGAGAGTCATTACAGCGGGGTCGCCTCGCTGCTGCAGGTCAGCAGGTTTGGAGCGCGCTGCCCAGTGAGTTATAAAATAACAACTTTCCCACGAAGGACATGGCAGAGGACTCGCAGTATAATCACCAAGCATCAATTCCTTCATCCAGAGCCAACGATTCAGGTAGGACAATATGTTGATGTGGCTTTATGAGGTTGATTAAACATGAACAGTTCCTTTTAGTGAATAACAGCTTTGTGATGATGGAAAAGGAACCAGGATGTACTTCACGATCAGCAGACCCTTTTAAACTTTGAAATTCAGCATTCATCTTATTTTGACCAATACACCAAGTTTGCATGCTTTTTTTATTGTACATAAATAAATCTTATGGTGTATACTATTTGTTATCGTTTTTGGATTATTGTTATTATTATTATTAAATGGAGTAACCAATCTACCCCAGGATAAATACTGTATTTTGATCTGATTGAATCGAGATTTCCACTTCCATTATTCTCCTGCTCGACCACTCACCGCAGTCCGCCTCGTCGCTGCGGTCCTGACAGTCGTGAACACCGTCACACCTGGCGTTCTTCTTCAGGATGCAGGAGCCACTGCTGCACTGATACCTGATCGCGGAGCAGGTCGTTTCTGATAACAGCAGAGAACACATCGCAATGTCAGTGATCAAATGATGCGAAGGGAACACATAATAAAAGCAGAGATCCATACCCTGAGTGCAGTTCATCTCATCTATTCCATTGGTGCAGTCTATCTCTCCATTGCATACGAACAGAGGATGCAGAGGACTGCTGCCCCCACAGTTCTTCGTAGGCTTTGCTGTGAAGATATGCAACATTTGATATGACTGGTATAATTAGATTGTGTTATTTTAAGGAGCCAGTACAGTAACCTGGTGAACTTACAGCAGAAGGCCTCGTCACTCTCATCCTGGCAGTCGTCCAGGCCGTCACAGCGTCGACTCTTCTCCACACACAGTCCCGTGGAGCACAGGAAGTGGCTCTCTGGACAGGCTGGTGCACACAGGTGGGGAAAGATACATTAAACAAAAGTTCGTTTTTCCAACACTAAAGTACAGCTTCCATTTCCTACAGCGCCTCCAGGCTGCTTTAATGTTTTGGGTCCCGGCTTTGCTTACGTTGGCTGATATTGAAGCTGCTGTGCGACGCTTGGAAAGGCTGAGCAGAGTTACGTGAGCTGCAGCGAAACTCCACCTCTGGGCTGTGGTCAGCGATCCGAAACACCGTGCTGTGTCCCACGTAGCTGCCGCAGAAACTGTGGAGGGAAAGCAACCGAAACTCTCATGTTTGTGGGTATTTGTAAAAAAAGGATAAAATAATCTGAAATAAATGAGTGTACTTTTTGTTTTGAGTTGAATCCACTCACATGATTTCATTGACCTTCCACCAGCCTTGTTCACAGCCCTTCATGCTCTTTGGGGTCAATACATAGTTCTGAAACTGCAGTGCAACTCCTAAAGCACTGTTAGGGGTCTAGAATCAAATGCAAACACATTTCATAATCATTTTTTTGGCAGCATTACAAAAATAAGTCATGCATGTGTGTGTGGGCTCTACCTGAAACTTCCAGGAGCAGAAGCACTGGGGGGGCAGGAGGCTGGGGTGGAAGGGGCTGTAGATTTGATCGCTGATGTGAGGCTTTACGTGGGTCTCAATTTGAGACATACACACTGGAAGAGACAGGTTACACTTTCAGCACTGGAGCATCCTAAAGAGGCCTCAAGATCAAGAGAGACCTCTTTAAAATGTTAAAATGCAATCAGAACATTAAACAATAAGATTAAGAACCACTGGCACGTAAGAATACAAGGTAAATGTGTCTTGCTTTCTTCAGTGATGGCCTCAAAGTGTCCTCTGAAGCTCTTGTTGCCATTGGTGATCCTGAAGGACAGCAGCATGACATTGGAGGTAGACACCAGGGAGAAGGAGCTGGACACCGGCTCACACAGCCTGCAACACACACACACACACACACACACACACACACACACACACACACACACACACACACACACACACACACACACACACACACACACACACACACACACACTGTACTTAAGTAGACATCTGAGTATTTTCATTTTATTTTATATTTCTACTTACTTTATCAAATCTGATTTTGACACACAAGACTAAGGAAAACCTGTTTAAAATATTATCATTTGGTATAGATTAAACCATCCAATATTATATTTAAGTGACTTAAACAATGAGGGGTTAACAGAAAATGTGAAGATTATACACTTTTGATTTAATATATGTTTAGCTTTTTCTGCAAGGAGTACTTTTACTCCTAACGCTTTAAGTAGATTTCCCTACTCGTACTTAAATATGTTTACATAAGTACCATTCTCCACGCAGTACTTTAACATGGAATTGAGTATTTTTACAGCTTGGCATTAGTACTTTTACTCAAGTAAAGAACCTGAATACTGATTCCACCTCTGGTGATACATGGAGAGACTCATTGGTCTGATGGAGGCTCCACACTCACCTGTGCAGAATGCGCCCTCTCATGGGCAGCAGAGCGTCGTACACCGTCAGAGCGTCGCTCACACAGTCGCTGGGCTCGATGAGGAACGAGGTGACGGTGAGGCGGATCAGAGAGCCGGGCACTGAGGTGAGCTTCACATGGCAGCTCACACCCCCCCATGAGGAGAAGACGTTTAAAGGGACGCTCCCTCCAGGAAGGCTGGCATGCAGCTTGTCGACACACTGTGAGCCTGAGGGGAGAAAACACCTTAATGCACTCCTCTAGTTGAACTATGACTGCACCTGAGTTGAGTATCATCACCTACTTGCTCCATTTGATGAGTAATCTGATCGCTGAACGGCTGCAGGAAGACACAATTATTATACACTTTGTTGATACACACTGTTGGGATGTTCCTTTAACACACTGACGCACCATTAATGAGGATGGAGTCTAAATCCACGGGGAGGCCCAGCAGGTAGCCTACATTGGACCTGTTCTTCATGCTGGTGTGGACTGAGTCCCTAAAGATGGCTCCCACACACTCCTCACACACTGCAGGGCTCTTTAGTCGAGGGACAACAAACACCATCCAGAAATGCACCAGCACGCCGCCCTTGTTGGTGTTACTGGGGTGAGGGAAAACACATTATAAGTGTGTGGAACTCCACCTTGAATAGAGGGTGTGCTCATTTTGCTTCACGCTGATGATGACTAACCTACCTGAGGTCTGAAATGACAGCTTGCTTGTAGAGTCGGGCCACCGAAGACATCTTGTACACATTGCTCACCTACGGGACACCAGCAGTTAACAGTGAGACTCTCTCAGATCTCATGGTCAGCACTAACCATCCTGTAAATAACAGGATTATGTGATGGGCAGATTGTGGGAAAGCAGGCCCCTGGGCACAGACATGCAGAAGGTCAAGATATTTAAACAATATTGTGGTGAGGTCTTTTTTACTATTTGGTTTCACTGTGTAGTTCTTTTGGGTTGTTCTGTAAGCATTTTGTGTCTCTTTGCAACTGTTTTGCACGTCATCAAGATTTCTCTAGTTTCTTTGGCCATTCGTAGTGGTGTTGTAACACTTTGTAGTTACTTTGGGTTGTTCTGGTATCTTTGCAGCTGTTTTGCATATCTTGTGTTTTTTTGTGTGTCTTCAATGTTTCTCTGTGATCATCTTAGTTGGTAGATATCTTATATATGATATGTTACATGTTGTAGGTAAAGGCCAGCCCCTGTGTCTGTGCCCAATAGGCCCATTCAACAATCCACACATGGTTTACATGGATACATACCACGTGTTGTATTTTGTTAGCCATGGACACAAACTCATTGGACTCTGCCTGGCGGTACTCAGGGATAAACTCAACGTTGGCAACGCGGAACATCCCGGCAAAATACGCTCCACTGTTGCTTTCCCTGCGAACTAAGGACATTTAGTCATTATATGGCAAAGTTTCAATGTGATGTAGTATTATAATGACACAGGGAACATATTGATATATACATTTCTATGGACTTTAAAAGGACCAGTGTGTAGGATTGAGCGGCATCTAGCCGTGAGGTAGATCTCCAGGGAAGAGCCCCCACTCCCTATGTGGAAGTGCTCATTTGAAGCTTATGAAGGTGATGTACAGTAATGAAAAAATGGTTATGAATGAAGTTATAATTTCCTACACACTGGCCCTTTGACTGTCCTAATCCTCTCACTTACAAATGAAGACCCACAGCAGTGACCACATGATCACCACCACCACAAACACCACGGCTGTGATGATGACAGTGAGGTGGGGGATGCTCAGCAGGTGGGCCCACAGCCTCTGGAGACCTTTAGGCTTTCGTCTGGTCTCCCTGTACTTCCTGCAGATCTTCTGCAGAGTGTGGTCCACTGTGGAAACCTCCACGGACACATCTGCGATCTATTGGCGGGAGAGAAGACACATAATGCAAAGTGGGTTATTGTAGCAGTATATTTGACTTGCCCTTTTGCACTTGTCTCCTCAATCTGTGGGGATAGTAATAGAGGGATGTGGTTAATGATGCTGAAATGATGGGAGAATATCCCGCAAGTGTCTCTTGATACTGTAAATCCCTAAAGTGCTTTAGAGCCTACAGGATACTAAAAGGCAAGAGAGTCTTTTTACAATAAGGGCATGAGGGCATAACCTTGCAGCTACCATTCATCTCTTATCTCTGTACCTTATCCAGGTCAGTTTAGATTACAAAAGGCTGAACAAAAGGCTAATCAATCCAGAATTGACAGACATGGGAGTTTAGGATCAGAGCATCCATGTTGATAAAGTTAAACAACACATTAGCTGCTAATCTACAGACGGTGATGTAATGTTGTGTCTACTGGACATGACGCTGCATCACTTTAGCTTGTGAAGAGCAGTAACTCCATCAGATGCAGCATCAGCTCTCATTAAGTTACCCAAAGCACATATATTATTCATTCAGTGTCATCCCATACTGTGCAAGCGGCAATCCATCAGCAGGGTATAGATTCCCACGGGAAAAAGAGAAATGTTTTAATCTATTTCACACATTTAATCAAGCGGCATGACATAACTTGTGAGCTAAAGGTTTTGATCATATCTCCAGGGTTTTATCTGGAGAAGCCGCTATGTTTTCAATTAAAATGTGACAGGAGGATATGAAATATTGCGGTTTAAGTCAAAGTGCCTCAATAGAAGTTACACCACCGTTAAAGATATATTACTCACACTGGCAGCTTCCGGCTGAGATGAATCTTCATCTGTGCTTGTCTTCTCGTTCGCCTCGCCCTCTGTGCCCATGACACAGGCATCCCGTCAAGCCTCTATCATCTAATGCCTGGCTTCCTGCTCTTTACATCCATTCTCTTCTTCTTTGGAACAATAAAGGCCTTGTCAAAACAGCAGCAGACACAGAAACAGAGAAGAGCAGCACAGTGTTTAGAGGCAGAGTCGACAGGTGTGTGAAACCAGATCCTGCTGGAGGAGAAGCAGGGAGCTCGTCGATAGGAACGTACCTCCTCCCGTCATATGGCTAATGTTTCATTCATTACCTATCCAATTCACATGAAGTCATATTCAACAACCACTAACAACGTCTAGTGTGTTTGCAGGGTACATGCAGGAATCCTGAAGTCCAATGTAAGACCTTTTACATACATTTTAAAACCTCATCGCCACTTTGAGTTTTAACCGGTTACATTGGAGACACACTTCACCTCACATTGACTATATACAGTAATGATTGTCCTTCCTCCTTATCTTCCAACCATTTGGACGCAAACTTGCATTTCCCCATAACGATGTTGAAACAACCGGCGTAAACCTAAACGGACCTTCGCGCGCTATCGAGCAGTGAGCGCGCGATGTCCGGTTCAGATGACGTCAAATCCAACGGGATGCCATAAATAAATAAACTACACACCTACGCAATGATTATATTCAGGCACAATATAGAATACAACCTCTTTGGTCAATTTATATACTTTTTGAAAACAAGCTACAAAATGTAATACCTTGGAAAATGCCGTATAATACTTTTTAATAGCCTTAATTTTCGCTAAATTGATTTATCAACTTTTAATACTTTAAGACCCCGCGGACACCCTGGGGAGCAAACAGAATTATTTTAAAGTGACATCATTCTCGTTAGGTATGTTTGTACAAGAGTTTTATTTACAGTGTTAACAAGGTAGTGGACTGTGTCAGTTCATTTATCCTCTGGCTGTGCTCAGAGTTGACAGACTCGAAGAAAAACAAAAAGGGTCCAGCCTCTGTGAAATAACGTACGACAACGTAAAGGCAAAATATACACTTTGTCATAATTAACAAACAATATCTTTCAGTTGGAATTAATAGGACAAAAAGGGTGGGATTCACTCTTTAACACCGGCAAAATGGAGTCAGTATTTTAATACTGGTCAATCCTCTTCCAAGTTGTAGGCACTGAACGCCACGATGCAACAAAAACAAACACAAAGAAAGACACAAGAGGCACAAAAAACACAAATCGACATTCACAGAAAAATACAGGAAAAAACAAAGTGTTCTTTGAGTCTTCTGGACGTTGTGATGTCTGAACATGCACAGGGAGGAACAAACAGGGAGCAAAGTCTCATTTCTTGAAAAAGGTGTTGCGGGTGATGCTGTACAACAGATAGTAAGGCTTTCGTTTCGGGGGCTCGGCCAATGAGAAGACCTGCTGCTGAGGCACGCTGGTGGGTATGGTGATGTGACGCTGGTGGAGCGGGTGCAGGTTCGGGTGGTGTGTGGGGACGGAGCCAGAGTAACCAATGGCTGAAAAAAGGTAAACAAGTGAAGCAACAAAACATTAGCAATTCAACTTTAAGTGAATTTAAAAAAACCTGATACATTTAAATGATTCAAGGCTTTACTTTTGCTCTTCTTCTGTTTGGCTCTTCTGGCATTAACAATGGCCTGTTTTCTTTGCTCTTCACTGATCTCCATTCCTGCAAAGAAACAGATACACAATAATGCCAAAATATTTCCAAACACCCCCCTTCAACCAACAATCTGTTCCCTTTTTATTTGACATTACACCCACAGTGGCCCTTTTGCGTCACGAATGAAAGGAATTCCTCAGCACTCACCCATCTCCTGGTCCTCCTTCACTCTGTATCGCTCCTTGGCAAAGGCCTGTAACCACCTCTGCTTGTCCTCGGCCTTCCTGCAGCACAGCACACACACAAACTCCAGGGTGTTGGCGTTGCGCAGGCGCAGAGCGTTCCTCAGGGTCAGGCCCAGGTCCAGGTCCCTCCCGTCGGCCATGTCCAACACCTCGGTCTGGTCCATATCCAGCCGCCCCCGGTAGTGGAGCAGGTCTCTGCGCAGGACGTCTTTCTTACAGAACACCAGCTGGTGGTCGAACAGGAAGAAGCTGCGCTGCTGCATTTTGCCCTGTCGGACGCCTCGAGTCAGCTCACCAGAGTGGATCAGCTCTGAGCTGCGTTCAAGCACATCAGGCCCCTGCAGCGACACGTTTACATAGACAAAGTCAAAAGATATATACAATGTATACAACTGAAATGTATTTAAGGAATAAACCCCTTGAGATGAACCATCTTGTTTTCAAGGGGGTCCTAACATATATAACAAACAGCAAGACGGTACAAATAAATCTAAAACCGAAAAAACTAAATGAGAAAACCAAATCAAGTCACAATACAGCCAACATACAAGACTACAATCACAACACACAAATTAAAGAAACATATTTGGACATAACCACTATATGGCCACAGAGAGGCCATGAACAAATACATTTTCCCAGCAATAAAATAAAAACAAACGTAGTGTTTTGTGCGTGACACATCATCAATAGCAACATGACTGTAAAAGGGCAAAATGTACTGCTACAATAACCCACTTATATTATTCCAGTCTGAAGGAGCTTTGAACATAAATGAGGGTAAAAAGAGTTGACAGAACATATAGGCTAGCAAAAAACCTGATTCTGATTTCAAAGGATTGATTTGAATAATGGAGCTAAGGAATGTTTACCACTTTAATCTGGAGAGAAACTCAAAGTATTGATTCTTTGTTGTCTGCAGGATTTCATCAACTTCATCCTGACTATCCTCACACAGAGTTCACACAGGAATGCAAAGTAAGTTTTATCTGACTCTATCTCTTTATTTGAATTCAAAAGGGCTTCTTTTCATTTCATTTTCAGATAAGAATTAAGATGAGATATGGAGTAATGGCTGATAACAAATATAAGGAGCAGCTCAAAATGACTGTATTTGTGTTTTTTGTGTGTAAATAATCAATTTTTTGTTTGTTTTATTGTCATTCAGACAAAAAATGCAAGTGTTCTGGGTTTCTGCTGGATCAACTGGAACGAGATCGTTTTCATCACAGATCAAGGAATAGAGTTTTACCAGGTTAATCAAGAGCATTTCACTTCATTGAACTTTTTGTTATGTTTGGTTACTGCTTAGTTAATATTTGAATAATCTGTTTTCTTGAATACAGACTATTTTAATTTGCACGATCAGGACGACACAATCATTTGATCTGAAAACACATTAAAGTGAAAGTGTGTGTCTCCTCACCTCCCAGTTTTGAATGGCCACCTGCCAGTGAGCGATGGTGTCCACACTCTCCAGCCGCCTCTTCCTCTCATTGATCAGACTCGCCACGTTCTTCATAGCCTCGTACGCTTTGCTCACTCCGCTGAAGTCACTGCAATACATCAGAGGCACAATAGGCATAAGGTCCACTTCACACACACAGAAGACATCTCCATTCAAACTAACACACTGCATCAATCTCAATCAGGACAACCGTTGTCAATTATTTATTTAAAAATGTGGACAAATGATGGGTGATGCTTTGCTATACACATAGCATGTATTAGCAGACTAAACAATGACATTGTGAGTACCTGTGGTCTTTGGGGGTGTACTTCAGCAGTTCTCCCAGCTGCAGGGGGTATTTACAGATCTTCTGGACGGGCGTGAGCAGGAACCCTGCGATGGAAATGTCAATCATCTGCTGGAGGAGCCGACAGGCCTCAAAGAAATGTTTATATTTTCCCGACTTCATGAGGCGGTGCAGCTCAGCACTGGCTGCTGGGTGAGTGTTACAGTAGTCCGAGTAGATAGAGAAGCCCTCGTCCTAAGGACAAAAGAGAAACAATGAATAAAGATTAAGTTCAGGAATATAAACTAGTGATTAAGTAAACTAGGGACGGTTTTGTACCTGCAAGAGAAAGCAAGAGCCTATTTCACTGAGATGCGGTTGGTCTTTGTTGTATTTCTTCTCCAGGTCTTTGAGAAACTGCCTCTGAAACCGGTAGATGTCTTCTATGTTGCTGAAGATGGTCTTCAACTGCAGCTCAGTGAACATGTCTGGGTGTTTACGGCACTGACGGATGTAACCCTGAAATAAAAAAGCATGTTTACTTCACTGACAGAGGGAATAAAAAAAAGTTCAAACACTGGTCGACAGGAGGTGCTAACCTGTGAAGTCAGTCCTGAAATACAAATCTATCTTATACTTGTATATTACTACAGAGAAGGTGACATTTGTTCAAATGAATGACTGCTAAAGAGCACAACACGGTGTATTGATTACATAGAAAGAATAAGTATTAATGCTGGAGCAGCCTTAGATGTAAAATATGGAAACCTGTACCTCACAGATGTCTTTCAGGTGCTTGATGTAGATGCGTTCTGTGTTCATGATTTCCTGAACCACATTGGTTCTCATCTGCTCCTTGTGCTGAGCGCTGTGTGTGTCTCTGGGAGTTGGATCTTCTTGGTCCGCTACGCTCTCCACACTTTCTGCACTCGAGTCCTCCTGGTTCACTCGCACCTGAAACACATCCACCACACACAATGAGCAGCTTTCAAATCACAATGAAGTCCTCAGAGCCAGCTTCAACACCACACATATCAAACAAATATATATATATAATCTTGTGTTCAATTATGTTAACTAAAGATTGCAGTTAAGAAAAATAATTATTACAAAAGAGAAAACAACTACTTTCATACAAAAAAACTTGACGTCACTATGGTAACAATGTGTGCAAGATTAACCAGCTCTTGTTCAGCCAATTTGATTAAGCTACAAGCAATTACACAACAGACGGCCATCTGCCAATCAAATAACCTCACCTTGGTAACCACAGCCTGCCTAATTAAGACTCAACTGTCAATCAGTGCTGGTCGCCACAGAAACCAGCTGAACCTCTGAGGTTTGAACCCTAACGCACACACTGTTGTTTGAGGTTTGTTCGGAGCTCAGCCAGTTTGCCAAGTCTTTTCTGTGCTTCTGGAGAGCAAACATGCGTTGGACACACGGGTCAGGAAGTCCACTTACCCTCACAAAGCTGGAGGGGAACCAGGCCTCCCTGTCGGCCCCCCTGCCCCACCACCAGTCCTTATCCGAGGCATCCAGGACACGGATAACATCTCCAGCCTTAAAGGCCAGCTCCTGCTCTTCCATGGTCACATGGTCCCAGAGAGCCTCAGCATACACCGTGTGGCCAGAGCTTATCCACTGTGACACACACACACACACACACACACACACACACACACACACACACACACACAGATAAGATGAAGACACAATTACATGCAGGCTAGGCCCTTGTCTAACATGGAGGATTATGTCTAGACTTAGACACTGCAGCCAAACATCTTGAAAACATTTTTCATAAGGCTCTTCACGCTAGGGCTGTACGATTATGGCAAAAATCATAATCACGATTATTTTGGTCAATAATTGATATCACGAAAACATCAATTTATTGAAGAAAAAAAATGTGAACAGTATGTTTTGAACAGTTGGTTACCTTGAACTTTAAGTATAATTCAACTGAAAAACCAATAACAAAAATAATAACAAAAAAAAATTACATTCTTTTTTTTTTTTTAAAGAAAAATAATAATCGTTTTATTTTGATGACGTTGTCTTGGTAATCGTTGCAAGCCAAAATCGTAATCAAGATTAAAATACGATTAATTGCAGAGCCCTACTTCACGCATACAACAGGATAAATATAGCAGAAGATTTCTATGAGTGTTGCAACATGACAAGTTGTCCTCATCAATCTCACCTCGTTGAGAACGGAGAGCTCCACCCCTGGCTGGAGGTACGGTGTGAAATCATTGAGTTCATCATAGCTGCCCTCCTCCTCCTCACTCACGCTGTCATCGAGCGTCGCAGAACTCTCAGTCACACCAACTGCAACACACAGGTTTAATTAAAAACAAACCTCATGGAGCTGAAAACATTCTGATTCAAGTAGTTTAGAAAACAAGCCCCAGATGTACCCCCACACCTGGCTGCACACCAACGTCTTCCTCCAGCACACTTATTGACATTCCCCGCCCCAGCTTTCCCACAGACTGAAATGTCTGATCAACAACAAAAACAGCTCTCACCGCTGAGCACTCTGTGGAGCTTACGCCGTCCAACGCGGTCCAGTCCGATGGGGGTGCTCTGGGAGAGGGTGGAGGGGCGAAACCTTGCAGACACCGCTTTGTAGGGGGGCACCTGGTGGGAGGGGATGGGAGGCCGCGACAGAGGCTGCAGAGGAGACACGGGGAAACATCCTGGGATTCAGGGAGAGCTCACTTTCTCAGGCTTTCACCGATAAACTGATGACTCAACAGGTCACCCCCTTAAACAAAACCTCAAACAATGTTTTGGACTTTCATTTTGTTCTGTGATAACAGTCAGGAGAAAGAGATAACAATAATACTGAGCTTATGGGACGCATTGAGTCCTTGTCTTTTCGTAAAGCTTGATTAATGTTAATATTTATATTTTTTAAGAATGTGTTAATGTTTTTTTCAAACATAAAAAAAACCGGGTGTATGTCTATATTTTTTAAAACATTTTTTAAACAATTCTAAATAATATATATAGTATTAATTATAAAGACTGAAGTCAACCTTGATTCATCACTTTATCCAAACCACATTTCAACATATTCAATTTATAAACAGTGGATGGGATTTTATCAAAATACTTATTTTCTTTTTTGAAATGTGAGTTTCTATTTGATTTCAACTCTGAAGGCTTACAGCAGGAAGGCGGTCCTTCTCCTCAGCATCAGCAGAGAACATATCCCCAACTCCGATCATTGAGATCGGACGCTGCCTCACGCCTTCTCTGTTCACGCTGCAGCTGTCTGGGATTTCTCCATTTCCACATGCACCGCCACTGCAGTCTTCATGCAACGATGCATTTGTTGTCCTTTCTTCAGCAGACAGTTCTGCCACTTCCTCTGGAATAAAGTGCTTCCTGGAAAGGAGCTGCCCGTAGTCGGAGATGGGCCGAGGTCTCGTGCGTCCACTCCTTCGTCTGGGCTTGACGGAGGAGGTTTCCGTTGAAGGGTCTGTGGGCGTTATGGGCGATGTGGGAGACTCTGAGAGACATGCCGAAGAGAGAGGAGAGCTGCTGCTGGTTGGAGATACATCCTCTGTTGGGAGAAATGCTTCTGGGCCTTGTTGGTCTGATGATGCCTAGGGATCAAAAGCAAAAACTCAGTAAGGGCTGTTATTGATTTCCCTCTGTACAATCATCTGCAATGCACAAAATTGTAAAACGTTCAGCTGTGTAGAACATCTGTTAATCAGAAACAGAGCAAAATAGCACCACACGTGATACACTAGTAGTCTCCGTTGAGTCTCAAAGCAGAACCACAAGAAACATTTCCAGTGACTTTTATCAGGACTCTCATGAAATCCTTTATTATCATGAGAAAGTATTCCAGTTCACACAGTGATATGCTCCACAACTCAATAAACCACTTTGCTTATCACGTTCAAACAAGAACTGCATCAGAAATCCCCAAATACTCCTCAATTAAATACTATCTCTGTATACTCATTGGTCAAATATTGGCTAATTATTACATGAAAATGATTGTGAAGTTCGTTAGTCAGCGATATCAACCTCACCTCTCGGTCTGGGTCTGGTCCCCGGCATATACACTGGAAAGGCACACAGTGGACGAGCACCATTGTCAAACAAACACAAAGGCCTGTGTCCTCGAGGCCAAGTCCCTACTGTTTTTTTTATATCCCAGTCAAATCCACTTGATTTCTAAAGTCAGCAATCAGGATTTATCCGGTACATCTTAAAGAGCAATATCCTACTCTCAGACAGAAACATATTTCACTATAAAGTGTTTCTGGCGCTCTTAGCTGTCGAAGGCCCGGCGTCCATAGCGTTGGACTTTGATCCGCCATGCTTCAGCGAAGACGTGAGGCGGGGGCTGTTCTCACTCATAGCTCCCTCCCCTCCCTCCCTCCCGCAGCAATAGGACTATGGAGCCTTTTAGCGCAAGTGCCACTAATCATAAACAAAGCCTAATCATTAACTGTGCTCCTTCTGAGTGCCTGGTGGCACAGAACAGCTGGCTTCGGCATACGACCCAGCTGCGGCAGAAGTCAGTATATCATTCACAACTGACAGGAGAAAGGGACATTGAAGAAGGACTTATGCCTACGTCATTGTTTATTTGACACCGAAGGGGACTTTGGACACACACAGAGCTCGTTATTTCAGCACATGCGCACAATACTGACGGCACCACGTCTACACGAGAACTTATATTGCCCGATTCAAAGTCATGACATGTCGTGAAATCCTTCGTTTCCTGAGACATTGGTCAATGCCCTTGAACTGGGAGATTGGCATCCATTGATAATTTCGCTTCTAGATTATAAGGAAGACATTAGATCCTTCCTTCCTCTTTGAAACTTTACAAAGGGCTTGTTATCTGATAGATTTCTGTGTTTCAAATTCAATGATAAAGGTGTTGCTGATTAGAGGAAACATTTTGCAGTGAAGATCTTTGAGACTAGGTGGATAAATATAACATCCTTAGCTTTTTCATTGTCGTTTTAAACAATCTGCATCTCCTGTGCTAAGAATCAAGGAGAAAGAGTGGAGGAATATTGCGCAACAAAAACAATACTATCTAAGGTATGTGCCAGATTTGTATCACATCCGACCCCCGTCATGTTTACACCCAGAACTCTCCTTCCTTACCTCATGTGGGAGCATGTTGACTTCAGTCTGTTCTTGTTGTTGGCAAGAGTCCTTCACGCTGACAGGAGATGGATCACTTTCTGCTTTAGAACCACTTGTTGTAGTCAGTGATTCATACTGAGCAGAGACACCAGTTGAAGTGTGCTCTGTTCCCTCTGGGGGCTCCACAGAAACCTGGCCGATGAGGACCTGGTGCTGCTGCAGGGTCACATCGTATTCAGGCTGCAGAGGGGAGCGTTCAACAGACATGACCCGGGCTCTGACGGGCGAGGGCCGGCGCTGTCGCTCATTTGTCGTCAGGCAAGGCACACGGCGGGAGTAGTCATCGTGAAGACGTGTCAGGGGCGACAAGGGAACTTGAGAGGTGGGGCTGGGGGAGGGGCTTCGCTTGCGTCGTACAGTGAGGTCGGTCTTGCTGCCTACTAGCTTTAGCATCGGCCCCTTGGTCATTGCAGGGCCCTTCCTGTGGCTGAAGTCCGATGAGGAGACGCTGCCTGACCTCAGGATGTTTTGTGTCCCGTTTGTCGTGCTGCACCCCGGGGCATCCTGAGGCAAAGTAGGTCCTGAAGACGGAGCTTTGCGTCTGAACGGTGCCTTAAATACATGAAGATTATCTGCACTTTTGCTCAGTCTGCTCAGCACTTTCACGTTTGTGTTCTCGTTTGAGTTCTTTGTTTGGACATCGACCTGTGATGTCGGATCTGGGTTCTGGTTTGTGGGTTCATTTGTGCCGTTTCCTGCGAACATCTTACTCCCCGTGTCGAGTATAGAGATACGTCCCGCTCCGTACGCTCTCCGGATACTCCTCGACAGTCGCGTGTTGCGCGTGAGTCCGTCTCCTTGATCGCTTTCTTCCTCATCGAAGTCCTCAATATCTGATTCACACTGGCTCACCATGACAAACTTTTGTCCTTCATCATTTCCATTCGAGGCCCTGTATCCCTCTGCAAACTTTAAATCATTTGTTGCATCACCTTGACCAAAGTCATTGCTGTCCACAGCTGCGCCATTGGCCATATCCGGATCCGATGGGTCGTATTCCCCATTGTGGATGACGGCCCCTCTACTCTGTATACCCTGCAGCACAGAGGAGCGGAGCTTTTTGAAGGAGTCCACAACACCCAGACCTGGAAGTCCCGACCAGGGCTGGGTGTTGCTGTCGTTGCTGTGGGTCGAGGTGAGAGGGTCAGGGGTTGGAATCTGAGGGCCCTTCCTCGGGTTGGAAAAAAGCCTCATAATCCTGGTGGAGTAAGGCTTCCCGTCAGGCGGACCTATAACAGGGTTAGACCAGGCGGAGGAGTTGATGCCGTTCAGTCTGTTCTCCTCAGGACCCGCAGTCATCGGCTGTATTTGGGCGCCACACCCCGACAGCAGATACGGGGCTGCAGTCCTGTCAGCATGACTGTGGAACGGGTATATATCGCTGAGGGGCCGGGTGCGGATCAGAGGGTCAGTTTTGGAGCTGTGGAGGCCCGGCAGAGAGTCTTCACTTGTGGACAAGACCCTGTCCTGTTGATCCTCCTGCAAAACCAAACAGAGACTCAGTTTAGAAATCCTTGCACGTTGCATGATAAAGGAAATCATAATAATAATACTCTTAGAAAGGCCTTTGATTATGCTTAAAGGAATACGAGCATTCTCTATTGTCTGGATACAAAAATGTTTGTGATGTCACGTCTTTTATCAGCTCATATACTCTTCACGGAAACAACAACATTGATTCAGAATGAGTTCACGTTTTGCAAAAGATTCAACCTGAACCAGGCCATAGAACACTGATAGCAACCACACCAAATCCATACAGGGTTGTACAGCTGTTACTTTAGTCAATATTATAGATTATATTTTTGTTTTTAACACAATGGCCTCTTACCGGTTAAAGTACAGGTCGGAATTGTAATTGGAAATGCAAAAATGGCATCAGAACGACTGTACAGTACAGTGTGCTCTGTGTCTTTATGTGTGAGAGGAGGAACAGAGAGAATAAAGGAAAGACAGTTAAACAGGAAGACAAATATCCTTCAGTGTGCACAGAGGAGCAGAAAGGCTTTCGCTGGGAACACTACATGCATTTGTCCTTGGTGCTGTATTTCAATGTCCAAGGAGAGCCGAGGCCCAGGTCAGGGTAGTGTTGTGCTATGTTCAGCATTAAGTGTGTGTGTGTGTGTGTGTGTGTGTGTGTGTGTGTGTGTGTGTGTGTGTGTGTGTGTGTGTGTGTGTGTGTGTGTGTGTGTGTGTGTGTGTGTGTGTGTGTGTGTGTGTGTGTGTGGCCTACTCCTCTTCCATCCCAGTAATAATCTGATTAGTGGAGCTTTACCAGTCTGTGTTCAGGACTGGTTTCATCCACACATGATAGCCTGATCAGGGCGACAACTAGGCTATTCAGCTCTGACTGAGAGTGACACCCAGAGCTCGTTAGCAGCCCACCAGGACCGGACTGCACGGAGCCGCACCCCCTGTGTACACTCTGCATTTAGGGGTGAAAATTGAGAGTTAAAGGCTTAAATTAAAACACATATAAGAAACATATTACCTCTTTTGTGGTCACGTGGTTTTGTAATAGATAACATGTGGATTAGGTGAGCACATATGCTACCGGTTTCCGGAGTAAAGTCTCATATTAGTTCATGACCCAGTTCCTCATTTTTTGATCTGGCAGGAAAAGTGAGATTGGGAGACAACACGCCCCTTTCTATAGAGCGTGGGAAGTACAGGTACAGGCTAAACCAGGGAGTGTCTCACACAGGCAGCCACTTACTCACCCGATCCGCTGAGGACTGTCATAGGAACAGACGGGCAGAAATCTAACACCACACAGTGCAAGTCTTACAGAGGACAAAACTCCACTGAGCCTCGTTGTCATCAGTCAACAGTGTAACCTGACAGGAAGGCAACAATTATCAAAAGGCTGATCCATCAACATTTAAACACCATGGAAGCAGAGAGATTCTCAAGATCACAAATCCACTTAAATTACACGAGGAACTGAGATGATCTTAATAACCAGTTCCCATCAATTAGTGAGATTAGAAGTAGTTTATGCTCCAGGTGGAAAAACACTTTTTTTGATAATGAATGAACACATTATTCCCTTGGCACAAACGTCCTTTACGCCCGACTCCCAGCACCGGAAATAGCTGGTTCAAGTTGACAAACAGACACAAAGCTATATTTTATGCCTCTATTATAGAACGTATCCCGGTGTGCAATTATACTGTAGAAGTTTGGTACTGTTGTACAAAATATAGTCATTATAAATCAGAGGACTGTGACCTATGATTGAGTATTTCACGCAGACTTATCTAGACATCTCAGGTTACCTTTAGTATAAAAGTCCATCTGGGGGGCCATAAAAAGAAGATTATTGATCGTAGTAAACTGTAATGGCTGCAGACTGCTGCTAAAAGTGTAGCCAAGTTGTTAAGAATAAAGCAGAATCTGAAAACAAGGAGCTGAAGGGGATTACACTGAGGAGTTTTCTAAGCGCATAAAGAACTCAGGGCCAAACTGCTTATTTATTTCTGCATTAATTAACTTTCTTAGGCCATAAAGCTCTTTGTAGTAGTAGGTGCCCCCCCCCCCCAACCCCTCCTTCACCAACTCCCTGCAGCCTGCCATCTCCCACATCACTATAACAACCACGGCTGTAATGCACCACAATAACCCCCTCTGGTCCCATTTCAAACAAGAGCTCAAAGGGGGAAATCACCGCAACTGCAAAGTAAACCACAAGTAGTATTAAACATTTAAAGGAATTATAGTCAAAGAATAACTCAGATATTGTACCTAAAGTTAAAGTAGAAGTACCAGAGTGCAGGAATACTCTGTTACAAGTAAAAGTCCTGAAATCAAAATGTTAGTCAAGTAAAAAGGATTTGCATCTAAATTGACTTAAGTACTCATTGTGCAGATTGGCTCATTTCAGACTCATATAGCTGAGATGTTTTATAAGTATCGATCATTAAAGCGTTATCAAAGCTGGTAAAAGGTGCAGCTAGTTGTAATTACTTTGTATACTGCAGGGTAGCTTGTGAATGTTACTCCAGGTGTAACTAAAGTCTTATTAAAGTTTTGACTATAAGTGATGCTATTAAATACATGTAGTGGAGTAAAAGTACACAATTAAGCTCTGAGTTGTAGTGGAGTAGAAGTACAAAGTGAACAAATAACTCCCACCAAATTGAATTTAAGTACAGTACTCTGGTAAATCTACTTAGTTACTTTACACCACTGCATTTAAAGGAGTTATAGTATCACTAGTTGTGGCTGTTTGTTAGATCAGCGGTCACTACGCAGTAATCAGGTAAGACAACTTTTGCTCACCCTGCTCATAGTCGCTGATGTTGTCCTCCTGACCCTTTTTCCTCACATCAACGGAGCAGCTGTTTTTGTTGTTCAGCCATAGTGAAGTCGTTTCTCTGAGCTCCAAAGGCTTTTTGCCTCGTCCTCTCGCAAAAACATGTCGGTACAAAACACACGACCAGTCCTCTGCTCACTGCTCACCCGGCAACATATTGAGACAAACGGCTGTGACTTCTTGAACACATTGAGCTAGCAACTTAAGCTAACTCTCTGATAAACTTCTCCTTAATTGCGCAAGCTTTTGCCGCGTTTAATTTCGCTTTCCCCGACCGGCAAAACCTGATGCTAGTCATGTAAGTTGACTACATAAATACTGACTCATACTTTTTCTATCGAAGTTGCTCAAGAAAAGCTCATAATATCGCGGTTGAAGGAGGTCTTTCTTGGAGGCTTGAGCATCATTAATGCACTTGTTGCAGTGTTTCTAGGGGGAGGGGCTTAGCGGGGTTACGATGGTCTTAAGTGGTTGACCACATAGTGACCGTTGGGCTGTGAGCCAATCATAAGTAAGTATGTGACACCATGACCGCAAAACCACGCCCACATTGGAACGCTGTTCATTGAAGGAAAAAAAAGGAGAATGTTGTTCCTCACTTCCTGCGGCTCTTTGAGATAAAAAAAGACTGCACTTTCCAGTTGGGTTTTTCACTGTCTTCCTCGTGCCATCTCATTGAATCATGCCCAGAATAATTAATGGTATTTCTATTGTGCATGCCCATCCCCAAACACCAGAGCAATGACAACTAAGTGAATGTTGTATTGTTACACAGCAGTATTTAAACACATATCTGTGGTAGTAACTTTTGATACAGACTACAATGACACCTCCATTGCATTTCAAGTTTGTTTGCTTTACTTCACAGGCTGATACTGTCATTTCAGCAGAATTACAGGTTCAAGAACTTATAGGAAAATGTATTGAATTGGTATAACACACAAAATAATCTGATAAAAAAAAAACTAGCATGATGTTTTAAAAATGTATCAAAGACAAAAGGTATTTTCTATGCTTAAAATACAATTACCAGCATTCATTAGGAAATGGTGCGCAATTTAAGCCCCAAAGATCAGGAACCCAGAGAAGGTGGTGTCATCATCTTCATCAGCAAAGAGCCCATTGTACAGCTCTCCTCCAGCCACCTGCAGCCACACCTTGTCCCCCGCCTCCAGGTGCAGCACAGCGCCCCCTGCTGCCTGGTCCTCACTGTTCTGGTAGGTATCCGTGGTGTGGATGATCTTCGCTCCGTTCTTCACCAGAGCCACCTTCACGTTCCTGGAGTAGACGGTGATGTGGTAGGTGAAAAAATAGGCCCCTGCTGCGGAGCATGTGAATCTTCCTGTTTGCAGATCGTAGTGATTCTGTGCATTGTAGATGATCTTGTCAAACCGAATGGGAGCATTAAATGATGGCAGTTTACTCGTCGCTGTGAGTCCCACGGAGAAAGCGCTTTTAGAGATAACAACTGTGTCGCCCTTCTCACCCAGTTCCCCTTTCTCGCCACGAAGCCCTCTGTCACCTCTATATCCTATACTCCCTTTATGACCTGGGACACCGAGGTCCCCCTTAGGCCCTGACTTGCCTGGGGGGCCCAATGGTCCCAGAATGCCTCTGTCACCTCGAAGGCCGATTTCCCCCCTGGGACCCTCTGGTCCAATAGGTCCAACCTCGCCTTTAGGCCCTTGAGGTCCGGGCAGCCCGAGCTCTCCCTTATTTCCTTTCAGGCCAACGGGCCCTTGGACCCCTTGAGGCCCCATTTTCCCAGGAGGCCCCCGTTCTCCATTGTCTCCCCTTTTTCCTTTGACCCCTGATGGGCCAACTGCACCTGTAAATGACAAGCACACATTGTCCTTTTATGCCCACTGTTCACTGTTGAGTAAAGCCAGATAAGAGAAACCTATATAAGCATAAATGGTGTTAAAGTAGGTGAAATGTATACAGCGGGTACATTTAAATTATTTCAAAACGGGACACTTTACAAACTTTCCAGTGTAGTTTTATGAAAATACATACCGAGTTCCCCTTTGTCTCCCTTGTGTCCATCAGTAGCTGCTGCTCCCATACGGCCAACTTGTCCTTTTAGTGGGTGATTCGTAAATATGTATTGTTATAGATTGTAAAGATGAAGCTTAAGACATTTTAAAATGTGCATAATAGTGAAGTTGTAAAGCAGGATTCTTCTCTTGTAAACTTACCTGGATCACCTTTGTCACCTCTGAGTCCATCTCGGCCGTCTCTGCCAGGTGTGCCATTGTGTCCGGGGTCCCCAGGTATCCCAGGGTGCCCGAAAACACAGCCTTTATTTTGAGTTTCCTCCTGTGTAACACACCTGGCTGCCAGTAGAAGAAGCAACAGAGTGACTCTAAATCCCAGCTGCAACATTGTACCTAATGCACCTGTCTTAAAAAAAGCTAATATCCAACTATGCAAAGTCTTTGGACAGGAGTTAAAGCCAGTTCATAGTTAGCCCTATATCCACATATCTTCACACTCAGGAGGAAAACAGCGGAACAACAGACAGCGAAGACACCAACTAAAGAAAACAAAAGCTGGACAGGAACTTTGGACCACAGTGACCTCTGTCCCCAGTGCCATCTCATTGGTCAGGCTGCGTTTGTGGCTTACTTATTGTGTCTGTCAGTAACATATCCCTTTCAGATGCTTCTCTAGTGTAGTTGAGGCTAATAATAAGCACACAGTGTATGTCAGGGCCACACATGCAGAAGGCCACATACTTTTACATGGGCAGCATTCGGTTCAGTGAGCACACAGGATATCAAGCACAGAGGATGACATCTCTGGCTTTGAATTGAGCAATAATAAGACATTACAAATGGACGCCATTATATTAGCAGACATTTTTATCCTGATTTAAAGAGCAGCATTGTGATAAGTCACTAGATGATAAAATGTTAATTCATGCTTGCTTCGTCTCATATGTGCTTTCTCAAATGCCACCAGTCAGAAACAATTGTCCACATAAACTGGATCACTGACATACAAAAATGACCTTTTGTGGTTCAGAGCCGAATGCCTTGGACAAAGGTTTATCTTAATGACAGTGCCATTTAGATGGTATCTAGATGAATGGTAACCATAGAGCAGACATAAGGTCAAAGAGTTTTCGTAAGATGGTGAAAGCATCATTGAAAACTACAACCAAAGAACATTACAGTATAGGGTTGAAGAGTTACTTCATGGCAGTTCTGGTGGCTTTCTTTGCTACACCCTCCACAAATGCATATCAACTATCTAGCAGCATTATTGGTACAGCAAGGGCTTAAATAACTTACTTAGGGCCACTCACAGTGCTTGCCTTTTCTGGACTATCTGGTAGAAGTATGCTCAACCTAATCATTATGTCATGCTGCTGCCCCTTTATTAGATTGTGTACGGTGGAGAGAGACAGCAGGGAGGGACACAAGGGAGGAGCTGTAACATTAAACCAAGATAAGAGAAAGAACCCACTGAGAATGCAGAAAACACCCCCGACTCCCCAGTTATCAACATACCCAGCTTGTGTGTTTCACAGACTGACACACATATATGTTCACATCCTTTATTTTCTTCTTCAATAATCCTTCTCACAAGCCTCCAGGTATAAATATATTTAAATATATAAACATGACAACACATAAAAGTGCACGTTCAAGCAATGTCTTTACCTGGCACCAGAAATGGGGTCTTTCACACGTGTTGGCTGCTGCACATTGACTTAAAGATGTGATCGAAAGAACAAATAACATGGGCATGGCTCAGAATGAAGGGAACTCATTTCTAACTACCAGGACTCAGTCTCTGTAGTCCCGTAACCAGGCACAACGTGAGGTTGATTTGGTTACAGAGGATACTGCAACAAGTCTTCAAGACAAGATAGCAGAGACGTCGTCATTCATTGAGTTCCATTAGGTTTAAGGCTAAACAATTACACAGTAAAAGATCATTTTATAACAATGATAAATAAATACACAAATGGAAATAAATAGCATACAGCATGCCTTAACAGTGGCTTACAGTATTTCAGATGTTTATAACACTGATGGTTTGTATAGAGATTCTAATACTAAATTATCGATGAGACTAAATTGATGACTTTAAGGTTCCTCGTTAGGTAATCATTTGGACAGTAGACAACGAGCATGTGGCACAAGCGAGGGGACTTTTAAGATCTACAGCATTTGACATCATTGTTTACAAGATAAAACGTTTGGGAAAGCAGCAATTCCAGGGAGATTGAGGTTGACATGGCAGGTGCTACAGAAGAAATGGAGGTTTCGGGGCTACAGCGTTTGTGGTATTAGTAGAAAAACAAGGTCTGGAAGCAGGGGTTAGTAAGGGGTCTACATGATCTGACGGTGCTGGCCGTAGCCCGTCATCCCGGCCTGGGAAGCCCCGCGATTACTGCCCATCTGCAGGCCGATCAAACCCTGACCCTGGCGGAGCTGCTCCTGGCTGAACTCCCGACGATACCCCTGGGCTTTCCTATACAACAGTAACAAATACAGAATGAGGCGAATGAAGCATCACAAGCATGCAAGGGAAACATTTTGAATTTCCTCTGTTTCTCTTTACCTGTTGAACCAGTCTCGGTCACCTCTGTAATGCCCGTCGTCCTTAGTGAGAGCCACGCTACCAAGAGCCATGAGAGTTCTTTGCACGGCTGCCATGTCCTTTCCTACAGCCAGAACAAAATGATCCTTCTGTCATGACGTGTATTGCAAACTGATTATCACCGGGGAAAAATATATATGACGCCAGCGGGAGATGGCATGTAAGTAATCGGAGTTCAAATCACCTTCCCAGAGGTCCACCGTCTGGAATATGTCAGTGGTCGAGACTCCATACGCTTCAGCCGCCTGCAGGAACTGAGAGATCTTCTCCATTTGTTTGAAGGCCATCTGTGTCTCTAGGATCTTCTTGATAGGCTCCTTTCCCCTCGGATACAGGCTGTTGATAAGCCTACAGAGGATCTGGAAAATAACATTGAATTAAATTCACTAAATTAAGGGTTTTAGTTCACTCACATGGTCGTATTTGGCATGTTTAAACGCCATAAATCATATTTTTGTTAGGATTTGGCTGTTGTCCTTGCCTCAAGAGACGCAGAACGTGCATTTAGTTATGAAAGCATTTCAAATTGGGAGTCATTTTCATGTTTTGTGGCTGCGTTGCGTAATTGTCTGTTGAGTAACTTGCTGGTGTGGAAATTGATGTCTCTGCCTTTCTCCTCTGAACATTAGTCAGCTGGAGTGTAAAGTGAGAAGATACTGCAGCATCGTGGAGGGTGCATTTTATAATTGGTTGTTGATTAAGTTTCTAAGTAGGGAGTCTGGGGAGCTTTTCACAGAATGACTCAATGTACAAAACCCTACATTTGCAAAGCAAGCACCAAAACAATTCAAACATTAAAAATCATTGTTTTTACCATAATGGCCTATTCTTCCAGGTACCAAATATAACATATCAATAAATGCAGATGAATATTATTAACTGAGTCCATAAAGAACTGGAAGCATAAAGCCGGTTGCTAGCCTTGTTTGACTCCATAGGCTTTTCAAATCTGACAGACCACTACTATGTTGTATCTTAAATAATTGAATGGCAAACTATTTTAAGCGGCGGTGCTGCAGCCACTCACTGTTCCATCCATCAGCCACTTCTGGAAGTTCTCCCTGCCGGGCTGCGGCCTCTCCATGTTTCCTCCGCACTGAGCCACGATCCAGTCCACCAGCCGCTGCTCCAGATCCACGTCGTACTTCTGCTCGATCTTCGCCTGCACCTCTCGGCTCAGGCCGTAGCTCGGCCCTCTGTTCGCCATGGCAGCTCTCTAGTGTGCAGTGTGTAGTGTAAAGTGGCCCTGAGGAGAAAGGTACACATAAAGGTGAAAAGTGAAATATAAAAAAACATCATATGGTTCCTATAATGAACTTTTGTAGTATATTGGTGAGTTTTTTGGTGTCTGCTGTGAGTCTTTTTGTTTTCAGAGAGTTGACATGTTGTCTACTAAAATAAATACATCTAAAGCTCATAGCAACTCAACTGCAACAATTCTGACAAAAACATCATTATGCTGATCCTATAGTAAGCATTTTGGAGTATAATAGGGGGTCTTAGTGACTACTTTGTACCCTGTTATGAATGGAATTGCGAGATAACTAGAATTCTTAGTTAACATTTTTATTTGTTTACTAAAATAAAAATCTATTAGGGCATTATCATTAACCTTCTTAATGTTTGTAAAAAAGATAGGCCTACATATAAGGGGGAAATCGCAAAAGTATTTCTACATTAAAAAACCTAATTACAGGCTACTGTTCTTTTTAAATATAAGTTGTAGTATGTAAATGAATACTTTGTTGTGTATTAAATAACTACAATTCTTATTGAAAATAGTTATTTCTTTACTACAATGAAAATAGCATTAGAGCATTATACTAAACTATGTTTTGTTTTTTTATTTAGGTTATATAGTCTCTCTCTCTACAGCTTGGCAGTCCACCCACCCTGAAGTAACAAGTACATATAATAGGCAAATAGCAAGACTGCAAAACTGTTCTCATAAAAAAGCATCATTATAGGCTAGCGTCTTTTAAATACCTCCTGTAGTATGTTAGTTTTATATCCACTTTGTTGTTGCACTATAGCATCTAAAGCATCAGAGCATTTAACCATCTTAGTGTAACACATTATCCAGGTTTTATAGTCTCTCCTCCCCAGCCCAGCATGCGCATCTCTGGAGGAAGGGTGTGGTCCATGGCTGCTGTCCCGGACAGGGACATGCCCTCTCATTGCTATGGTAACAATCAAGCCAGTTTCCGGCACGCTGTGTGCAATGATGCTCTGCATGAGGTGAAGTATGACCTCCATGCAGACACACGATGAGAATGAAATATCCTAAATGTCTTTTCAGAAAGTTTGCCCTCTTCCAAAACACGCATTCATACATGCGTATAGCAGATCTATATTTAGCCTGCAATACAGTTTAATTAAATTACGTCAGCTCCTGCTTGCCGCATTTAAAGGTTTCACTTTTGACTTTGACACATTTCTTCAATGCATCTGTTGTTTGACGCGAGTTACATTCAGTAAACTCAAAGGAAATCCCGACACCACGTTGCTGCGCATTATAAAAACATGCTAAAGGTAACTGCGTAAAGCTCACATACTAACTGCGACACTGAATCAGATAATTAAACAAATATAACTACAATGTCATGCACTGAAAGCTGGTTCATTGAATAGAGGCTGCACTTACTGGAGAGGGTGTCCGGTCAGTGTGTCAGATCCGCTGAGCTGTGCAGACTGAGGATGCTGAGCCTGAGCATCCATGCAGCAGAAACGGGATCCTGTCCGGGGGGGGCGGTCACTCTTTATATACGAGGAGGGGTCCCTGGAGACTCCCAACACAAAATGCGACGTGACACTGCTTCCGGACACTGGTCACTCACTCACTGTATAGTGCACTCTGGGCAGCATTAAGTGCAAATTGGTCAAGCATCAACCCACTGTATATACCATTTAAAAATCCTTCATCATAACTGGGAGACGTGTAAAGTCACTATGTTTAGTAGTCATTTACTTGAGTATTTTAAGTTGTTGCTACTTTGTACTTCTACCCTACAACAATTCAGAAGTTAATGGTGTACTTTTTACTACTACATGTATTCATGTTCTGTTGATTGTTTTGTTTTTTATATATTATTACCTAGTACTTTTTACTACTATTACTTAGTTGTATACCCCTTTTATCTAGGCCCTTTTTGTATCTGTTTTATATGTCACGCTGTGGGACTGCGAGAAACAGTATTTCCAATTTTTTTACAATGTATAACACGTAAAACATGTAGAATTCTTGTCAATAAAGCTGACTTTGACTTGACTTAATACCTACTTTGCAGATTTGGATTAATGATATGAAATATTATCAACACCTATATAGTTCCACCTGGTGTAAATCCACAAGCTACCCTGCAGTACACAAAGTCATTCAAACTAGCTGCACCGTTACCAGCTTTGAGAACACTTTAATGATCAATCATTATAAAACATATCATAGATATTATTCTGAAACTGCACAATGACTATTACTTTTGGTACTTTATTTTGATGCTAATACTTCTGTACTTTTACTTAAGTAACATTTGCAATACAGGACTTTTACTTGAAACAGAGCATTCCTAGACTGTGGTATTCTACTTGAACTTAAGTACAAGACACGTCTTCCACCTCTGATAACTGGTTAACAAAGTGTTGTTAGAATAGCTGCTTTAACCGGTTAGTCTTCCTCCTGACTTATTGTTTGTTTGGCTGCAGCAAACACTAAGGTTGTTACAGTATCTGTCTCTTAGTTGTGTAATGAGAGCTAGTTCCTTCTACTTAAGTTTGTTTGTGCTTGATAAGTGTTTGGGGGTAATATGTAAGTATGTATTATCTTAGTTGACTACACAACAAAAACCCTACTTACAAAGCACTTCCTGGTTATATCTATGGTGCAAAAATATGCTTTCTGTAAAACTCAAAGCAAAATGAGCATATAAGTAAACATCGCTCTAGAAGCTTCTCTTGCGTTATAACTGCCGGGCTTTATGCTCTCATAAATAGACGTTTGATTTGAGCTTTGACACAGAAAAATGAGTGACTACACAGCTCACCCACGAGTTAAAGGTCAGCGCTGCAGTGAAGTGGCCCCGGGAGTTAAGTGGTTGGTTGCGCCCCATTGAGCATAGTGCTAGTTGCCAATTACATGTTAATAATCAACAGTCCAGTGGCTCCATTCAGCTCTCCGTGGCTAAAGGCCAGCAGGTACAGGGAGTCATGTAACAGACTGTTCTGCTAACTAAAATACACACTGCAGAAAAAACAACCCTTGATGATTTTGACTCGCTATACAGTACCGGGATTTATTATGTGCTAATAAACTTAGCAAATTGTATTTTTGTGCAGTGTTTACTCCGTATATAAAAGACATGTGCTTATTTTTTATATGTTTCTTAATCATGATGTTTTGAGGTCTGAGTTTGACACTTTTTAGAGTACATTACTTAAAGGTTTCTGGAATCCACATCTCAATGAATAAAATGTTACTATAATATAATATCATTGCATTTCAATATCAACAGCAGTTGTTTGCCAGCTGATTATGACGTGTTGGTTGTGGTAACAGACTGAGACCTGTGTGCAGTGGTTTTATTGGCCAAACGGGTGGAAAGTGATTAAAAAAGGCACAGGACAACTATGAATCAAAGTCAAGAGGGAGGGGGGGGGGAAACAGTCAAACAGTAAGATCGGCAGCATCGGGCCGCAGCAACTGATGCCTCTAACCAAGGCCAACACAACACACTCCATATAATAACCTGGAACACATACATATGCAACCTGAAGATATAAGGGAACCGCTTACAGGGAGGCTGCTGATAATAACGGCATGTTGAAATGACACATGAAGTGCGGGAAGAGGGATAAAAGGTCATATTTGGCGGGAAAAAACATGCCATTGTTTGGTAAACTACTCGAGGGTTGACTTCCCAGCATTCAGTCCTTCTTTCCTCATCTGAGCAACCTCTCAAGCTCACCCCCCCCCCCTTCCTCAGACCAGAGTGGTCAGCTTGTCTATGAGGTCATCGATGGTGTAGACCATGAGCTTGATGTCGTCCCTCTCGGACATGCGGTGCTGGCCTTGTCGCCGCAGGATGACATCGACATCGGCGCTGAGGATGCGTTCGGCCACCTGCATGGAGATGTGCCAGGGCACGTCCTCGTCCTTCAGTCCGTGGATGAGTCGCACAGGACAGGTGATGGGGATGGGACTCTGGAGAACACAGTGATTTTCTGCCTCTTTCAGAAAGTCCATGTTAAAGTCGTGCAAACCCTCCTCCGGGTGCTTGGTGGGCAGAGTCCACGCCCCCTTCTCCTCAAACACCTTGCGTGCCTGCGCAGTCAAACAAAATCCAACTCAGGAAAACATTTAGATTTTCAAACAGAACATGATATATGTGATGTTATCTGATCCCTACCTCCAGAGAAAGAGAGTTGTACACTGTGACGATGTGGTCGGCGGCAGTGGAGATGCCCACCAGAGCTGCAGTCTTCTCCGGTCTTGCAATGGCTGCCAGCAGCATCAACCAACCCCCTAAACTGGAGCCCACCATTATCTACAAGAAAGCAAAAACAGTCAATTCATTGATAACACTCCATCAGTAGATTTGTGCAGCGTAATCTCGGCAGTGGAAGACTAATGATACAACAATTGTTGCTACACAGCGCCATCTTCTGGAGGCATAGTGGAACATACAGTGTATACTAGAGAAAGAGGATGTAATCATTTGTAATAGTGCCAATTCTATTATTGATTTTGCTGTCTGTATGGTTAATTGGTTCTGTAACAAAACTCCTTTTTGTAATTTGTTAAGTGCAGGAGGAGATTTGTAATATAGGAAATTCAATTACAAAATACTACATTTCGCATATACTCAAATTCGTTTTTTCTTATTGCTACTTCAGTTAGATGGTTGAACCTTAATGTGCAGCATAGAATACGTGCAGAGTTTGGTACTAATGTTTGGTTTGCAAATGTGAAGTTTCTCTGTGCTCAACCTAAAGTGGCTAAAGGTAATATTTTGAATTTAGATTATGAAGTATATGTTGATTGCACAATGCCATGGCTGTACAATAATGAGCCTCTGGTTTCAATTGGTTCCCTGTTGGCCTCACGTTAACTATTCTTTCACAATAAAAGCCTTAGACATACAGCTGTGGAAAAAAATGAAGAGACCGCTCCAAATTGTTCTTAAATCTCAATCTCTACATGTATGGCAGCCATTACATTCCCGTGTCTGTTGAATTCCAACACAGAGAAATGTCGCCAGTAGTTTTTCGAATAAAATATAAAAATGTACATTTTACTCAAACACATACCTATAAATAATAGAACCAGAGAATCTGATAATTTTGTATTGGTCTCCAGACTGTATTTAGAGCTGTATATAGAGCTTCACTGATACCTAGATATTAGCATAATATGTACCATTTAATGCATGAATATTGAAAAACCCTTACTGAGTAAAATCAATGTTTTCCAAGTCCTATATTTTGACCAATCTTGGTAAATGATATCAAATGTTTCATATAAAAAGCTAGAACAGTGCTTATTCCTGAGAGCCTGTATCCGGACATTAAACCTGTTCTAAATGCGAACAGACTCTTATATAACTTCCTGTATTAGGCTGCAACCCCCAGTTTGTGCGAGCAGCCATGACCAGAGGAGATATTTACCTGTGGCCCCTCTACTAACTCATCCAACACGTAGAGGACGTCTTTTTTCCAGGTACCGATGGTTCCTTCTGATAGCACCCCCTCCGAGGCCCCATGTCCTGTGTAGTCAAACCTGGGAAACATAAATAGAGCAGACCATGGACACGGGTATCAGAGGCTAAAACATAAGCAAGCCGTGACAGATCAGGGAAAGGTTACTTTTCTTTTAGACATTATGAGTGCAGTAAATCAGCTATATACTGCAGTAAACATAGGATGAGGCTGTTAAGTAGTCAGTGTGATGAAGACACGTCGTATATCTAATCACCTCAGGAATAGAGGCTCAGGAGGATAAGGAGAGGCGTGTAATGGTATTTTTAAAATATGTTAATTAAGTGAAGGAGTCATTTAAAATTGAGAAAACTAAACATAAGTTTTGGAGCAGATACACATTTCCAGTTGTTTCATCGTTTGAATGCACTCCTATAGGAACTAGATGAAACACATCACTGCTTGTTATAACTCTGTTACATTTAAAAAGGTATTTGGCACACAACATAGTGCAAGCAAACCCCTCTCTTCATAACCAAATCCACAGAGAAGTATTTGATATATACTCTTGTGTTGGGGCATCATGCTCCTTGTAATTATTATTTACTTTGTCAACTTTTCTGCCGTTTCTTTGTCTCGTAACGCCACTAAATGTATGGTATCTTAATGATATAGTGAGCATGTATTTTCTCACAGAAAACTACATTTTGTTCCTATTAATACACCTCGGGTGCGTGGTGAATGTATGCATCTTCTCCACCTCATGTATGTTATAGCTTAGCTCCGTATACATCTTTGGTATATCTATAATGAGTAAAATAATAAACTACACAAAATACTACAATATACAACATGAATCAAGTATGATTGCTGAGAAGAAAAGTTGGATTGTTTTGTAGGTTTTTACACATACGATATCCACAACCAACACTGTATGTATACGGTATGTCTGTTTGAACGGATCAATGTTGTACTTTACTGTATGAGTTTTTGAGGACTTACCTAAGGTATGAGTGGCCTAGTGACTTACAGAACTCCTCCAGTGCCTCGGCTTTCTGCCCATTCATGTTGGATCCATATCCCGGGAGGAAGAGCACCCCGGGGCTCTTCCCCTTCACCCTCCTGTAGGCCAGCTTGGGAAGGTCTGGTCGGGAGGCATACTGGACTGTGGACTTGTGTCTCCGGGCCCCTGGTGGACACAGAGCAGAAGATTATTGCTATGGAAAAACATCTTATGTAAATGTTGCACATTAGCCAAGTAGCTAAATTAGAAATACAACTTTGCTGAACACATTGTCACACCCACAGTGGTGTAAAGTAACTAAGTACATTTACTAAAGTACTGTACTGAAGTGCAATATTGAGATACTTGTACTTTACTTGAGTATTTCAATGTTATGCAAATGTCTACTTCTACTCCACTACAGTTCAGAGTTAAATGGTGTACTTTTACTCCACTACATATGTGAAATATAATCAACTCTTAAATCAGATACATACATACAAAGTCATTAAAAAACTAGCTGCACCATTACCAGCTTTCATAACACTTTAATGATCAATAATTATAAAACATATCATATATTAGTCTGAAATGAGCCTTTTTTCGTATGCTGGACTTTTACTTGTAAAAGGGTATTCCTACACTCTGGTACTTTTACTAAAGTACAAGATCTGAGTACTTCTGCACACCCCATTTTATAAGATAAGGCTTCTTCTGACGCTAACTAGAAACCCGCACATGGATAATAGAAAAACAGCGTGGTCATTCTTTTCATGTCGACCACCAAGGACACCAAGAATGCGGGTAGATATTCAACCAATTCACCAATGAATGTAAAAATAGGTTACAAATAAAACTTACATCAAAGGACATGTTGCAAAAACAATCGCAAGCGCTAAATCAGCACAGTTACATGTCCTACATTTTTAAGACGACGCAGTCTGTGTGAGCCACACCCCCTCGTCTGCGTTTAAATGCCCTTATATATAATTTAAACGGTGTGAAATTAATTGTGCCTAAAGTGGAGACTTGAACAGACCTTCGAGACGCTGTGAGGACAAAGCAGCAGGGCCTCCATTACTTAAAATCTGTGAAAGTCCTCTGCGGCAGGACCTCAGCGCGACGGCTGCCATACTGCTCCGCGACCCACTGGGGAAATATCGCGAGACTACTCGTTTACTCGCGTAGCACAACAGTTGTAGTCCATTACAGCAGAGTTCAGTAATTACAAAAATAGTATCAAAAGAAAAAGTAATTATTTCATAATAAAAGGTCCCCGTCAATGTTATTTTTATAGGTTTGATATTTTTTGAATTATATAATTTAGAGTTCAATATATTTATTTTACTTAGTTATTCTTTAATAGTCTGTTTTATATTTGCAATTTGAGAGAAAGTGATCAAGTATTTGTTCACATCCTTCACTTATTCAACAGTAGAAATACTGCACTGTAGAAATCTGTTACAGAAGTCTTGCATTCAAAATGGCTCCTGTGAGTTTGTATTGAGGCCTATGTGATATTATTAGATAAGTAATTATGATGCATTCATGTATAAGGCTAATATTTATTGCAGTTTTACTTCGTGGAAGTGGGGCTAATTTGTCAAGGGGTAATTAAAAAAATCTTGTTGTAAAAAATAATAATAGGTTTTGATAATAAAATAAAAAAATCTTCAATATTTTCCTTTAAAATTAAGGGGAATATAAGTAAACAGCAGCAGAAAATAAAAAAACTGTAGTAAATTTTTTCATGCATCATAGTTTGTAGCCTATTTATTTAGCTTTATTCCCATCGGGATTCAGGAGTCCATGCATTAGTGGCATGTAGCCTAGTGGCTGAGTTAAGAGAGGATCCCCACTATAGGGGTGACTACTTTTATAGGATAATACAAAATATAAAATATAATGTAGGCCTAGTTGCAGCAGGGAACTTGTTGTCTGTGACTGTCATGTGAAGTGTAAGTGTGTAACATGACTCAGAGCGTCACAGGCGGAAGGTCACGGAGCAGCAGAACGGAACGGAAGCGGGAGTAAAAAGCCTATCCGCCATTGTGGAAAATGGTAAGACACTAGGCAGTTTCAGACTGACTGCTAAACCCCGATCTCTGGCAGGATCGCACCTTATAACCTGACGCTTTACCCCACACAGACCCAGCAGAGTCGCCGATTGTAAGAAGCAGACGCGCCGGAGGAAAACGGAACATTGTAGCCGCGAGAGAGTGATTGGACAGCCGGAGAGACGAGCCAGGAAAGCACCGAAGTGCAGAGAGAGGCAGGGGGGAAGAAGCCGTGGACAGTCTCACACACAGCTATCAGTTTCGGTTCCTGGAGGATGTCTGCGACCACAGTCGATCAGGTTGGTGTATTGACACCCTAAAGCGGCTACAAAATAGCCGTGCGGGGGAATGAAACTTTGCGCACAGTTTGATCTGATTTGGCACGCCGGATCAAACAGGCTGCAAAGTCTTTGATATGTGGTGGCTATTAGCTGTAATGTAGGCCGACTGTATTGCCAACCAACTCTAGCTGTAACCGGTTGCCAATGCGGCACCGTTTAGTTCCTGGATGTCACACAGCGTTTGATATCCGGTCAATAAACGCGAAGCAACCTGTAAATGTGCAGCTGATGGGTTTTAGCCCGAGGAGAAGACAATCCAATGTATTTCTGCATGTAGGAAACAGCCTGTTATCTGTGTGTGCTTCTTGTTTCCTGTCGTGATCTGATCTCTTTTTCCTGTGCTGCCCATTATTTCAGAGACCCAAAGGACAAGGAAATAAAGGTAAGGCTTTTAACACGGGTGGTAAAATGGTGCACGAGCCCTCATTTATAAATGCTACTTCATAGGGCGACTGTTTTCATGGAAATTAGCTAACATGCTATCTGCATACTGAGTGATTCTGCTTTGGAAATGTAGCCTAAACTGCAGCTGATGTATGTTAGCAGTGATCCCTAATTCTGCATTTATTTTGATGTTACACAACACTGAGATCTTGTCTTATTTTGGATTATACCAGCATAATTAATTTACATCTTGAAATACCTCTGACTCACATGCAGCACACATATGATGAATTACCATCCTCTTTTTCCATCCTTAGTGCAAAACGGATCAATGCATCAAAAGGATGGAGTCAACGATGATGACTTTGAGCCTTATCTAGGCGGCCAGACAAATCAGGTAATGTCCTAAAATAAACCTTTATATGATCTATACATACCATACATCTGTCACTAGTAGGTGGCCAGAATATAACCTATATTTTATGTCACTTTATACTATACCTAGAATATATTATTGACGAATTAGCTGCACATTTCAGCCATCACACACATTAAAAAGAACTCCATTCCCTTTTAGATTTTCTTGTGTCTCTAAAGATGAAAAATGTTTCTATACCTTAAAGGTGGGGTAGGTAAGTTTTGAGAAACCGGCTCGAGATACACTTTTTGTTATATTCCATGGAATGCTCTTAACAGCCTTAAAGTGCTTTGACAAAAAATCCATAAAAAAATGTCATCTGTGGAAGAAGCCGTAGTACTGTAAAAAGCACGACCAGTCATCTGAGCCGGTCCGGCTAAAGTAACTGGATGGTCTACCTGCCTGTCAGCCTTCCATCTGTGAACAAACTTATCTCGTGCCCTCATTGGTCATGTGCGCATTCGTGTGTGTTGGTCGAGAGGCTCTTTGAGGAAGTGGCAGATTTTTTCCGGCTGTGTATTTTCAAATTCTAGCACACTCGAGCTGGTTTCTCCAAAATTACCTACCCCACCTTTAACTCACAATCCATATTTACTGTGCATAGCATGTCATCATGTTTAATTACTAGATGATTTTATTGTTTTTCTCTCGTCATGTTTAGTACATTACCTGCCTGTCTCCCTATCCCTCACAGAATAACAGCTACCAACCAATGTCTGACCCCTACATGCCCAGCTACTATGCTCCATCCATTGGTTTCCCTTACTCTCTGGGAGAGGCCGCCTGGTCCACAGCAGGAGACCCCCCTATGCCCTACCTGACCACCTATGGACAGATGAGCAATGGCGAGCCTCACTTCCTCCCTGACGGTGTGTTTAGCCAGCCCGGTGCCCTGGGGAACACCCCCCCCTTCCTGGGCCAGCATGGCTTCAACTTCTTCCCTGGTAATGCAGACTTTTCCACCTGGGGAACCAGTGTCTCTCAGGGCCAGTCCACCCAGAGCTCGGTCTACAGTAACAGCTACGGTTACGCCCCCAGCTCTCTGGGTCGGGCCATCACGGACGGACAGGCGGGCTTTGGAAGCGACACCCAGCTGAGTAAAGTGCCGATGCTGAACAGCATTGAGCAAGGTATGACAGGCTTGAAACTGAGTACGGACATGGTGGCAGCTGTCACCAAAACCGTGGGCTCCCCACTGGGCACAGCAGGTATGAGCAGCATGGCAGCCAATAGCCTCCCTCCGCCTGTGAGCTCCTCCGCCCCGAAACCTGCCTCCTGGGCGGCCATCGCCAAGAAGCCGGCCAAGCCGCAGCCGAAGGTCAAACCCAAAGCCAACATGGGGATGGGAGGAGGCGCCATTCCCCCGCCCCCCATAAAGCACAATATGAACATTGGTACTTGGGACGATAAGGGCTCAATGAACAAGCCCCCCTTAGCTCAGAATATGATGCCCCCGCAGCCCATGATGCAGCAGCCTCTCCTAGCTCAGCCCCAGCCCTTGCTGCAGAACCCGTTGCCCCCTCAGCCCCAACACCATCACCAACATCAACAACATCACCAACAACATCAACATCACCAACAACATCAACATCACCAACAACATCAACATCACCAACAACAACAACATCATCACAACAACAACAACATCATCAACACCAGCCCCAACACCAACATCAACACCAGCCCCAACACCAGCCCTTCCAGCTCCACTCTCTCCAGTCCCCCCAGCACCCCCAGCATATGCCCCCTGGCCCCCCTCACATGCACCTCTCCTCTCAACCTGGCCCCCCACAGCCCCTCCATCAGCAGCAGCCCCAGCAGCCCGGTCCACCCCCCAACCGCTGGGTGGCTCCCAGGAACCGTGGTGAGGGCTTCGGTATGGTTGGGGGAGTCCCCCTGAATGCCTCCCCCTGCTCCGGTGAAGTGCACCCCGTGCTGGAGAAGCTGCGCGCCCTCAACAACTACAACCCCAAAGACTTTGACTGGAGCTTGAAAAACGGGCGCGTTTTCATAATCAAGAGCTATTCTGAAGACGACATCCACCGCTCCATCAAGTATTCCATCTGGTGCAGCACAGAACATGGCAACAAGCGTCTGGACGGTGCCTACCGCTCGCTGGGCAACAAGGGCCCCCTGTACCTGTTGTTCAGCGTCAACGGCAGCGGGCACTTCTGCGGCGTGGCCGAGATGCGCTCCCCGGTGGACTACAATGCCTACGCGGGCGTCTGGTCTCAGGACAAGTGGAAGGGCAAGTTCGAGGTGAAGTGGGCGTTCATCAAAGACGTGCCCAACAACCAGCTGCGACACATCCGGCTGGAGAACAATGACAACAAGCCGGTGACCAACTCCAGGGACACTCAGGAAGTGCCTCTGGAGAAGGCCAAACAAGTGCTTAAAATTATCGCCACTTTCAAGCATACCACCTCAATCTTTGATGACTTTGCACATTACGAGAAACGTCAGGAAGAGGAGGAGGCTTTGAGGAAGGTGAGAGATACATAAACATGAATAGATCTGTAAATAGCTTGCTGGTATGCATGTGAGAGTTCAGTACAGTTAGCCTTTCTCTTAAATGGAGGAAACTTTCCCTGAGTCACTGCTCCAGGCTGTAATCAGCTGATCTCGTTCCACCTGCTCCTCGGCAGAGGCTGTAACATCCTGTGGCTGAGCGAGCAGTCTGGTGTTAAGGGAAGTTCCTAGAGGCCTGTTAGTGAATTGACATGCCACCATTACTCATCGGAAGATTCAGGAAAGCCTGAATCCCCATCAGCCATCTTGTGCTGTGGAGATTGCGGTGAAGTGGAGTTAGATGCATAGAGGTTTCCTGAAATAGCCCACATTCCTGGCATTCCTTCTCTCAGACAAAGGCAGATGTAGGCTCTGATCTCTCTTTGAACGCAGAGCCTCCCTGCTCTCCACAGGCTCCTCTTGCTTTATTAGTCTTTAACAACATAAGCCCTGGGCCTGCAAACTGGCTGCCATGTGCCTCAGAGTTGGAACAGTTGGCCTTGGATGTACTAAACGTTCAACCTTAAAAAGAACTGGTTCACAGCATAATACATGGTGATCACATTTGTCTGTGCAAATAGTTGTGAAAGGCTCACCCAGTGGGGAACCTGAAATATGTCCCAGTGGTAATAACAGTGGTGCACCACAAATGTTAGGCTAAGTGGTAAATGCTCCGTGGGAGGCTGTGGAGAAACGGCAGCCGAGGAGAGATTAACATGCTAGCTATTCTGCAGCAGCCATTCCTAGATTCACCAGTATGCTAATCTGATTGCGTTTACAAAAACCCCCACGACCCCCTCCCTTCTTTTTCTCCCACTCCCCCACTGCTGGTGCTCCATTGATGCTGTATTGACTCTTCTCTGCTGACCTTGTTAATATGCGCTGGGTTACTTTCTCATAAATATTTCAAGTCAGTGTTTTCAGGCTTCTGAAAACAACCTGTCAGTAGAACGCCTGTTTCATCCTGCGCTGTGCAGGCGTTGCGCTGTGCTGCTTTTGTAGCCCTGACCTCCTACATGACAGGATAGGAGGCCGGGCGGAGGCTCACCCTCGCCTCGCCTGACAAGGTTAATTGTTCTCCGTTGTTTGGCCTGTCCTTCCCCAACTTTGAGAGGTGTCAAACCACCAAGCTACCTGCACCATAACAACCCCTCCCCTTAGTGCTATCCTTAAAGATGGCTTTGGATCTAAATGTTGCTGCAGGATTTTATTAGCATATCTAATTTGGTCATTAATGCTAAGAGGTTAGTGCTTTTCTTCCTCTGAAATAGAAGCTCATGCTGTTAGGGTGAATACCAGTCTGCTGTCCCCAGGGTGGGCGGCCATTATGGAGATAGAGTTACAGTGCAGTGGTCTCACGGGGATTTTCCCAGACCACTGACATGGACACCCACTCCTCAAAGGACTCTGTATTCCTACCTAATTCTAATCCATAACACTACCTTGAATATTTGATATTCAAGTCGGGCTGTGATAACTTATATTTTGTTGAGTGTAAACATATCCAAACTTTTTTAGTAAATTCCTTCCTTCTTGTAGCGCATACTTCCCTACTGTATCACTCAGTTTGACACTAAACAGAACAAGTGTCCTCACTTCAGTGATTCATTAGTGTTCCTCTCAGTAATGAGTAAGATAAGGAGTGGTTTTTATATTAGGAGCCTAATGGGGCGGTGGTGGCGAAGTCAATAGGGACTTGGCTTGGCAACTGGAAGGTCACCAGTTCAAGTCCCGGCAAGACCAAGTGCTACCGAGGTGTCCCTGAGCAAGGCACCGTTCCCTACACTGCTCCCCGGGCGCCGTACATAATGGCAGCCCACTGCTCCTAACACAAGGATGGGTCAAATGCAGAGAAACAATTTCCCCACGGGGATTAATAATAAAGTATATCAAAGCCTGTAAGTAACTATTTGTATTCCTTGCAACTTCAGTGCATGAATGACAGATGCCGTCAACCTAACATTTATCTTTGAGGTGTAATTGATTAAAAAAAAACAGTGCCAGACCACATTTACTCAAAATTAAAGCATTGAAGTAATAATTGAGATTTGGGGATTAGCAAGAGTGCATATGGACACAACAAAGGCATTACATCTATTATAACAAATCAATTAAATATCGATCGACTTCTTATAGGCTCTTGGATGTCAGATGTGTTCAATGCCTGCCATCTTTACTGGGCCCCTGAGTTATTTGAGGAGATTAAAGGCATCTGTAACTGACAGCATAGAACAAACTAAGTGAATTATAATAGGGCCACAATACAAATGTCATTATTATTTTTCACACATGGTCTACATCAGACCCCACACACATGTACTAGGTAGCTAACATGCTAAACCTCTCCTAATCTCTGACCTGAATGATAGGGACATGTGGGCCCTGAACTTGTATTATCCTGCACTAATATCTGCGTATGTTTGTTTACTGTTGTTCTGATGCCATCCACTGACCATCTCTTTCTGCTTTCTTTCTCTCGCCAGGAGCGCAATAGAAATAAACAGTAATCTCAAGCAAGCTCTCTGCTAGAACTGCAACACTAATGACGTAGGACCTTACATAAAATTTGCCTAACCACGAAAGGAGGAAAGGCTCTCACAACTCTTTCCGCTGAAGACGACAATGTATGTGAACACTTGACAATAGATGGACTCATCCGTATCCGTTGACTGGTGCATCAAACCCCGTGTTCCTGTCTCACGAGAAAAGAGCGTAACCCACTTTGAAAACTGTCTCTAAAGCACTTTCAGTCCTCCTAAACGGCCTCTACCAATACCCTTAACTCTCTAACTCTGTGTTCTTCTTCTTCTTTGATTTTGTTTGTGAGCAACTAACTGACTAACCGAAGTAGTCAGAAGATTTCACCGGGCTTATTTGTAATTTTCTTTTTTTTAATGCCTCAAATGTTTGGGATATTGGTGAGCCTCGTCAGCTCCTGAGGAGAATTAAAGATGAATTTGACTTGAATCTGTATTCAGGTGTCTGACCCTCCTCAGACAGAGGTTTGGATGATTGACAGGTTGGGATGAGATAATTGGGAAACAACTACAATCATGCCAATCATAGGAAGTGTCTTCCCTCCACCTGTTCCCCTTCTTTTTCTGCATCTGTTTCTGTGTACCAAAAGATTACATTATGCAGCGGGCTGGCGAGCTCCGGTCAGTGCACATCTTTGTTTTTTCTCTCTTGTGGTTCTGTCACTCTGAAGTGCATTTGTCTGAGGAGAAAGCTGCTGCTCTGATGTTGATGTACTTTTCGGTACGAAAGCTCAGGCTGTCCTCAACAATTCCAAGCACTTTTGGGAGAATCCCCCACACCGCCCCACCCGCTCGGTCCGAGGGGATTCCCCCAAAGCGGCAACTGCAAGGATGTGACAGTTTTCTCCTCTAGATAACTCACTAGCTAAATAAAAATTATCCATGTTTAGCGCAAAATCTTGCTTTCGTGTTTTTACTCATTTGCCTCAGAAATGTATACATTGACTCACGCACATTAAAGTATAAACTCTCCTCCTGCAGTGCAAGCCTCCCTTTTCTATCTGCATATAAATAAACCATACAGTAGCAGCTCTATTTCTGCTTTGCATATTACAGACAGTGAGTGTGTCAGGGTTTGGTTTGACATATAGTTCAAGTATAACTGTACAGTATATATACGTGAAGATGACATCATGCCGGCTATGTGGGAGGCAGTCTAAAGTCGTTTACAACACAGCTGCAGGCCTAACAACACATACTGGCACACATTACAAAGACATACAGGAAGTGGTGGAAAGTAAAGTACACTACACCTCAGAATAGAATATTTTACTCTTTACTCCACCATAAAAATATTTAATAGTTACTTTCCAGGTTAGGATTTTACACTTAAACATACAATAATTGTATAAAACTAACACATTGTCCCAGATGAAACCAATTGGCTTTTTTAGGACATGGTTTCTTTTGAATAACTTTAAATTATCCAATATTTCATTAAAGAAATTGCTTAAAGGAGAAATTAAACTAGTGCAGAGGGCAAGATACATACTATTTAGAATTATATGTTTTGACATAAGATTATATAGAAATCTGTCAATTATTATCTAAAAATAAAATATATACTGTGATGATAGAATATAAAAAGTTACCAGGACAGATAACAAATATAATAAGTGTGTTTAATTCTATAGCTACTTTGAGGGCAGACGTCAAAAAGGGCTTCACAACAATAGGCAAAATAACAGAAATGAAATAATGGCTAGAAAAAATATAAAAGACTAAAAAAAACTAAACATTGATAGGTCTTAAAAAATGGGCATTGAGTTGCTTTTAAAAGCAGGTATAATGTATGTTAACATAGACAGACTTGTGTCCTATAAAAGCAGACATAACGATAGCATGCATTTACAAAATAATACTGTTATTACAAAACATTTTCATTGTGCGTTTTACACTTGTGCCATTAGGGTTTATGTATGTCATGTATTGTATAATAAAATAAATTGACAATGAGTGATTTCATTATCTAAAACATGAAGGACATGATTCTCTATGTGTGACTTTTGATATGTGTCCAATTATTTAATTCCTAAAAGGAATTATTTACCTTTCACGGTCAGTCCACTAGAGGGCGCCACCACATCAGGCTTCATCCAAACGTCCTCAGCGCCAGAGACAGAGTACAAAGCCTTTCCGTAAGCAGCAAAGCCCTCTTTCTTCTCAAGCCCTCCAACTCCCACAGACACAATTATAGCAGGGTGAGAAGCACTTGTTGTGCTTCCACAGCTTTCTGGAGCAATTAATGTGAGCCGGCCAAGCTGTGCAGTGAGAGGGAGAAAGAGGATGTGAGCATGGAGTGAGAAAAATCCCTCTTTGTGTTCGTCAAGGAGGAAGAAAGAGCTGTAATTATAAAATTGACGGCTTTGGTTTGTAACCTCTGTGCTCTCTTTGTTAATGTGTGCATGCATCAGGTTTGTGCAGGCGGTCTTTGAACACACCAACCTTTCCCTGCTTCCATTTGTCGTGCGAACACACCAACAACACTCGCAGCGCCCTCACTATTACTTGTCGTGTGTGATGATGCTGAGATGTACACATTGTCAAATATGCAAAACACTGATTAAATTGTAGACCTCTGATGTGAGGCTGATTTTACTTGATGAAAAACACAGTGTGATAAGATTAATTAGTTTCAAGAATATTGAATAATTAGAAACGACATGAAGAGGCCACATTATACTTTCTGGGGTTTTTCCTTTCCTAGTGTTATATAGGTTTTAGTGCATGTTAACGGTCAAATCTTAAACATCCCTGCAGAGGGAGTTCCTAAACGCCTCCATTGGACTCCTTCGTTTACTTCCTGAACATAGTGACATTAATATGTAACACTGACACTTCTATTGGCTAGCACTCATACACATTGGACTTGATAGGCTAGGGGGCGGGACATCTCTAAGCAGTTGAGCCGGCCAGCTAACCAATCAGAGCAGAATGGGCTCTGGTTTCAGACAGAGGGTGAAAAGAGGTGCTGCAGCACAGGCAGTATGAGAGAAATAAAGAGCTTTTTGAACATTAAAGCATGGAGACATGTCACAATAGAGACACTACACACTGATATACACCTGAACATCAGCAGGAGAGGACTCTTTAAAGTAGAGACACTACATACTGATATACACCTGAACATCAGCAGGAGAGGACTCTTTAAAGTAGAGACACTACATACTGATATACACCTGAATTTGAGCATAGGGCCCCTTTAAATCATACGCCAACAAGCCAAACCTTTCTGTCACTCAGCTTCAGTGGCTGATCATGTTGTTTTAACCATTTTTGAATCACAGTAATGACTTGAACGCAGCGTTTAATTTGCCCCCATCAACAGCGGTCGAATCTGTTCCAAGAAAGTGCCAAGCAAACTTTCTGCTTTCTTTTTTTCCGACCATCAAAATGTCCTTCTTGAGAAGGATTGAGCAGAGGGAAGATGAGAGGGAAGGAGCATCCTCTGCTTAGGGAAGTGAGGAGCCTTTGAAGTTTCAGTCACACCGAAGACTCATCAACACATGGCTCAAGGCAAGGTTAGGCCGAGGCTCAGCGTTGGCACTTCTCCGATGTTTTGAAGGTTTTCACACTCTGGGCATTGGCGCGTCACTCAATAAGTCCTCACAGAACATTAGACCGATTGATGACTATGTCTACTGACACGCAGGATGATCACAGGAATTAATTTGAATATGTTTGTCTGCTTTGCTGATTAGCATTGTTTTACTAGTTTAGTTAAATGTGAGGTTAGGGTAAGTGAGCATCAACAATGTAATAGGACTCACAGTTAAACGCTACATGGAAGTTTCAAGGTGCTTCTCAGCAGGTGAGATAATCAGAAGAGTTTTATATTCTTCTGACTGACATTAAAGGTCCCCTATTATACTGTTTTTCATCAATATATTATAGGTCTCAGATACAAAACATGTCTCTGAAGTGTTTGGCTCCAAACACCAAACAGATCATTGCAGCATTACCCATAATCCCCTCTGTTCCAGCCCTGTTTCCAAAGTGCTGATTCTGTGTCTGTTACTTTAGATGAAAATAAGGNGAGACATTTCTTCACCGTCTAAACAAGGCCGACACATAAAGTTCTAAGATCGCGTGAGCTCGACCAAAGGGTTTTAATGGATGGGGTGGAAATTCACAAAGGGAAAAATACTTTGCGCTGGTGGGACACCGGTAGTCTCTGTTATTGTTGAGGTTGTGGATCTACTTTGTCGTATTGATGGAACATAGATGAGATTTTGTGTGGTGTTAGTTATTATTTATACAGTTTACACCTATATTTATTTTGGGTAACGTCTAGATATATTTAGTTTTACATTATCTCATACTACTAATAAACCGGGATACGTTGGGCTTACTTGTCTTAATGTTCCTCTATAATAATAACGCTTGGAATCACAATGGAAAGAAACAGACGCCCTGGTTAGTTTCAGAGAGGTCAAAGCTAGGTGTAGCAAGCACAGCTCCTTATGTGACAGTACGGAGATGGAAGTCAAGTGTCGTATTAACTATATTGGGTACCGTATGTCTCTGTGGAACCTTTTCCCGGTCCCTCCTTTTGGAATCTGTGAATTTCCAGTGGATAACCACGTTTTAGGTGAAAAAGTACAGAGAAGATGTAGTGTACACAGGGCAGAAGAAGTACAATACAATATGTATTTGGGGAGACACCTTTCTCTGAGACTGTCAAAGTCTTTTTTCTAAAAAGAGAGAAAACAGTGACTAGGTAAGATATTTGGACAGACTTTTACTCGAACTAGTCTAAACCGGTTAAACACTACAGCGGCATGCAACCACAGTCCAGGGGAACTTTCATTTGAAGGAGAGAGAGGATGTCGACGAGTCGGTGGGGCACGGGTAGTTAGTTCGATGTTTACGAATTAGATTACTTTGCGTTAACTAAAACCAACCCACATTGGTAACATAAAGTAATCTCCGGGGGGGTAATCTGTTACGAGACGGACAGCGAAGGGTGTGAGTGATGGGTGTGTCCAACCGGGAGTGTTACACTGGACGACGAAGAGGTCGGACGAGTCTCGCAGGGAGGATAGTGAGGATGAGGTATCGCGTCGTCGCGATGTATCTACCGTCGGGTGTCGGGGTGTCCGCTGTGCATACTACGATTCTTGTTAAATACGTCTACACGCGATTTTGGTGAACGCACACATATTAGGTTGTTAGTCAGGAGTAACACTACTCATTAACAGTATCGGGCTCACGCCACAACACGGCTAATGTCCGAAGCGTCTCTACGGACTTCGTTGTCGTATCGCGGCGACCCATTGGGTTGGGGGGGGGGCGCTATTACACTGAAACACACACGAACGCGCACATGACCAATGAGGGCACGAGATAAGTTTGTGCACAGATGGAAGGCTGACAGGCAGGTAGGCCATCCAGTTATTTTAGCCGGGCCGGCTCAAATGATTGGTCGTGATTTTTACAGCGCTACGGCTTCCACAGATGACATTATTTTATGGATTTTTTGTCAAAGCACTTCAGATATTTATTGCTATCGGGATGTTAAGAGCATTCCATGGAATATAACAAAAAGTGTATCTCGAGCCGGTTTCTCAAACCCCCACCTTTAAACCTAATTTATACAAATACAGAAAGGAATATAGGCTATACATAGAAAAATGTTTCTGTCTCACTTTAATACAAACAAAATCTAATTAAAGGGATACTCCAGCAATTTATTAGTGCACTCCACAAAGTTGGAGGACAAGAAGAGACACATATCGAAGCAGCAGAGGTTAAGATATCCTGACAGTATACGGATAAAGCTCCAAATGTCTCGATCTTTTCGATGCAACTAAATGGTGTCTTTCATTAGAGCCCTAATGCTTTCTGTATGCCTACTCCTCTCAAACCCCACACTCACAGTTATTAAAGGGGCCTTATTATGCTTTTGTGGTGCTAATTCACAGCTTGAAACATAATGTCTACTTGTGGGACGAATTCCCGAGTTTGACTTAATACTTAAACAGCATAATTACACATGGGGTGATTATTATTTGAATGACTCGTCTGGAAGCATGGATGAAACAGTCAATAACAATTTAAAAGAATACAAAGGTAACTCACTTTCTAAGACCTTCAGCCGATAGATGTATGAAGCTATTGGAATAACTAATGCAGTGTTATTCAGCCGTCTGCAGGAGCACTCTTCACAACTCTGTTAGACAAATGAAATGTTTATGTAATGCATAGAAAGTGTACAAAGTAGCAGGGAATAATTCAAGGCCTTGGGTCATTAATCTGTTCAAATGTTTCCAGGCAACAAGAAACATCAATCAAATCAACGGCACGGTGTTGATGCAACTCTTGGGTAAGAAAAACATTTTCCCTGTGCATCACTAATACTCTGTAAGTGGATATGTCTCTGAGTAAAAAGGAGTGCCTGGCTGATGTTAAGATACTTGCATTTCCTGCCGTCGTTCAGAGATCCAGCGCATGAACAACGACAGCTTCATCAATCCTGTTTTATGAGGCTTTAAAATCTACTCGTCTGTAAGGCTAATGGAAAAAAAACAAAAGAAAGAAAAGAAACCAGATTCCAAAAGTCTCTTATTTAAAATCATCTGAGCATATCTGTTATTCATTTGACAGTTTTGCCCCGAGGTTTCAGCCAGTCCACTCTTTAATTCATGGTCAAGTGAAAGGAAGAATAGAGAAAAAGAAAGAAAGATTGAGAGGACTGCTGCTGTGTTTTTACTCACTCATTTCTATCTGTATATCATTTCCAGGGATACTTGGTTTCACTGAGCGTCATAAATATGAATCTTCAATCTGATGAGTACAAATACAAGAATAGCAGAGAAAGCGCTGCATGGAGAGCTCTGCTACTATATTTTCACTTTATAACTGGACTCTTGTTCCGCGGCGATGATGTGAGGAGACACACTCGCTGTGGTCAGGCTGCTTATTGAATTCAGAGGCTGGGAGATGTCCTCTGTGCCGGCCGGTGTGTTCCAGTCAAGGCTTTGCATCGCAGGGGGTAGCGGCGAATGGAAAGGTCTGAAATGTAATGCATTTGAAATGAAATGAAAAGGTGCAGACATAGGGAAGAAATATGACATGCTGGCTCCTGAGGCTTGGAGTCACCGGTATACCCTGTGTGTGTGTGTGTGTGTGTGTGTGTGTGTGTGTGTGTGTGTGTGTGTGTGTGTGTGTGTGTGTGTGTGTGTGTGTGTGTGAGAGGATGTAAGTGCAGTGTGTAATGTGATGCAGGCTGTGACTTCCTCTTCCACCCTCCTGTTCGGGCCTGATGGAGATTAAGGGCCATTAAAGGTTCTCTGCTGCATGTGCAGTTTCTATTGATCACATCGACTCAACCCACTGTAGCCAATGATCCGATTACAAGTGTTGTAGCCCCCATCCTTACCCCCTCCCCCTCCATCTACTCGTCTCCTCGCCCCTCCCTTCTTCCCTTCCCCTCGCCCACCCTTTGTGGCTCGTGGTGCCTCTGCTCTGTCAGCACAGGGGCATGCCCTGAAGGCCTTGAGACCCCCTAGGCCAGCCTCTGAATATCTGCTTGCGTGTCTGTCTGCATTTTTGTCTCACCCATCCCTCGCCTCTGTGCTCTCCCACTCTCCAGTCATCTCCACACACAGCGGGGTTATGATGAACCTTATTCCTTCATGAGAGGGATGGATGGGCCCAGCCTCGGAGAGCTAAATGAGCTGAGACAGTCTGAGAGGCATCGGCTCAAACCCCTCCGACCCCCTCCTCTCTGAACATCACCCCCTCCCGTGGTCAAACTGCCCTGGGGGAGCTTTCTGTGAGACCATTGTGGTTATTAGCATTGACAGAGGCTCACGGAAATCTTCTTAGTTGCTACTGTACAGGAAGTATCCCTTTATGCTGTTAATTCAGGGGGGATTCCCACAGAACTGGCAACCTATTTCCTCTCAGAAGCTTTTATCGTAAAGCCGTATGGCATGTTGAGGGTCAGTGTTCAGCCACGTTGATCTGTCACGTTCTGTTGTCCAGACCTGTGCCTCAACGACTATGAAGATAATTGTAATTTTAAACTGACTTTCATGGTCCCCAGAGGATAGATCCTTCAACCGTTTGTGACCCCCTGACTTTTCTATTAGTATAAGAATACTCCTGGATGGATCGTCATGACTTTGATTTGGACAATCACACTCAACGTTCAATTCAATGTAATCCTTTTTTTCAAGATGCCTTAGCTTTTCGTAAATAGCGCCATCACCAGGTTAAGAGCTGCTTAAGAGCTTTAAGGAGCTGGAGCCATCTGGCACTACGATGGTCAGATTTTGGCTTATTTGACACGCGAGGGCAATGTCAGCCTGTCGTAATTGGTGCTAATCAGCATGCTACCAGCTGCTAGCATGTCAAACCTAGTACACATTTCATGGTAAATATCAGCATGTTAGCATTTAGTTAAAAATCCACACAATGATGAAGAGTCTCAGAAAGCTGCTAGCATGGCTGTTCAACTCTGATTCGACACAGATTTAAATGCAAGAAACAGTGTACATGCAACCAAAGCTGTGCGTCTTAAAATGTTTTACATGATGGTCACCAAATCAAGATTTGGCCTGTTGAGATTATGCGAATGACTGACATTTCATTTCCCTAAATCCGTCTGAAAAACACCCCAAGGACAAGTCGGATTCCTTGTTAAATACTGTAATGCATATTGTTATTTAACCAAATAAAGAAGTAAAGTCTTGTGTAGTGACAGAACTGGGTCTGATATCAGAAGCTGTGTGGAGGAAGTTGTTCTCTGTCCTGGTTCTATCAATCAGCGGCACCAGTGAAGGATCCACAGGAGCCAAAACAACCAGGAAACAATGCAGAGAGAATATCTGAGCCACAGGATGAAGCACCACAAAGGCAAACATGTTGGATGTCTCCTTTAAGGCGTATTATATTTGATAATGTAACAGGGGATCTAAATTCTGTCTTTTCGGTGATTCTCGTTAAATATTTGGATGCTTTGATACCCAGTCGAATCCTTCGGGCCAGATCAGGGCCGGAGCTGGATCGTGAATAAAAAGCAAGGTGCATTATGCTCCAGCAGAGCCTTGAGAATAGGACCACATTGGGAGGGTGGGGGCTTGTAAACAGCTTTACTCCCTGGATGAAAGGCTGTCTGTGATGTGTGTCCAAAGAGGGAACATGAGAGAGCAGTGTGAGAGTCCTGAGAGCATAAAAAAAAGTTTGGCGATAGCACGATTAAAAAGAAGAAGAAGCAGATTGGAGTCTATTTACCTATCAGCAGTCATCCTCCGCCTTCAATATGCATGGAGATGACTGTAGAGAAACCTAAGTGGTGTGTGTACGTCTTCTCTTTGATATCGTGCCCAGGCTGCGCGAAAGCACTGACCTTCGCAGCTACGCAATTACATCACGGCCGCTCCCGCTCTCATGCATATTAATGGCGGTTCTGGAGGCATCACCCGCACCTTTGATTCCCTGGGTCTGAGCTCGCCATTGCATGACAAGTGTATCTGGACACAAAGTGAGTGTAATGGTATTTCTGCTCCAGGAGAGAGATAGACCAGGAGCAAGAGCCAGATCAAAGGGGCGCACGCTTCCCTCCGCAGGGCGATGAGAGGGATACTGCGCGGGAGAAAGAGAAAACGTGTTTGAGAAATGAAGCTCAAATGTATCGGAGTATGAGCCAAATAACTCACAGCCTGGTGGTTAACATGAAGAGTTAGAGCGTTAATCAGAACTTTTGTTTTCTCTCATTTTGTGTCCTAATGAGGTCACAACAATTCAAGAATATTTTACTTTGGATACCTTTGATTAGCCATGTTGCTAACTGGGTTTCAAGGTGCATTCATTCAGCAATGGTGGACCAAAACAGTTATAATGTCTCCAGAATAGAAAATGTCTGCATTATTTCAACAACCTAAACTAAAACAGGGATGAATAATAAACCCTGACTATAGAGGACTAGCTCTGAAAGAATAAGAACTGGGTGTATTCTTCATGTTAAAATGCTACCGAGTGTTGCAGTGACTCTTGTGGCCAGTAGAGGGCCTCGTTGTTGTAACATAAGGCTCAGCGATGCTCGGGTCCATTTTCTAGCAGCCACACTGATTTGAGACATTCAATGCCTTTACATTCAATAGAATTAATGTCATACAGAATATACACATTTTATAAGCTGTACTTTAAATTGTATGTGATTTCCACTGCAAAATGTAGGACGTTACTAGATGATTCCCACAGTTAGAATAATTGTGTTACTCAGATTGATTTACACACTATTTCAGTTTGATGTAGAAATATACTCTGATTTAACATGAGGAAGCAGTAGAGGGCAGTAAGTGAAGACTGGCTGTATTAATAAATGACTCTCAACATGTATGAAGGCAAATTGCTCTATTTGCCATCATGCCATCAAAGGCCTGAAGCAGCGTTAACTTCTCAGAGCTGTGAAAGAGCTTTGCTCACCAGGAAGCCAATCGGCGACTAACCATCACATGAATTGACTCTGTTTCTGCTGCACTGATCGTGTCATGCCTGCACATTAAAAAACACAAATCTGTGGCAATAGAATCTTCTTTATTTAATTTCTGGAGCGTTTACGACTGGATAAAAATTAGTAGCAGAAGGCAGGATGGATGTGAATATGAATCAAGCTCCAATTGAAGGGAATGGCGATGCAGTGTATTGGTAACATGGGATCATTGCAGCAGCATTCTCTCATATTAAATCTCCATAATGAGTAAATTAGTGGGTCTCCATCTGTGGCATTGCAAACGTACAGTCGCACACGCTGACTGCATTCACAGACTCCTGCTGGGCGTGTTGCTGGAGAATAAACACACACAGATTATTTCACACACGTTACAGCAGCCGCAGCACAGAGCACAAAGGCGAGCATATACACTGTAATTCACACACTCGCTGCTGAGAAAACGTTGGCACGGAGGAGGCTTCATTTACAGCGTGAAGTCAGAAATGGACAGGTCTTTCTAGCAGTACTATTGATTTGACTGCTAACCCCCCCTACAAGGCAGCCTCACCCCCCTCCCCCACCGTCCGGCCCTCTCTCTGTGGTTACCTTTCTTCCTGTGTCATGGAGTGCGCTGTAACCTATATCTCTGTTTCGTTGCACATTCATCATTGATCCCCCGTGCTTCATGCTAAGAAACAGAAGCTGAACAAAAAGAAAAAGGATTCTCAGAAGCTGGCAAACAAAAACTAAATGTCTCAACTGACTAGTATGGCCTAGATACAAGTCTCTGCAGCCTCGCAGTCTCGTAAGAATTTAAAAGAGAGTACTTTAAAAAAATACACTTGTGCATTATCTTGTATCCGTTATGTAAAAACGATCACAAGATGGAGCACAGTGTTTTTAATTTAAAGATGAAGACACAGATTGTTAAACATACATTTGAGTGAATATGCAGGCTGCCTAAAGGAGGCTGGGAGTAATTGTGGAAAAATTGCAACCCATAATTATGGTCTCAGTCATTTACATTTTTATCTGGGTGGAATAAAACAATGCATTAAATTCTAAATCCCTCTGCATACGTCTCCCTGCATGTGTGTGTGTGGATGGGTTTTTTGGATGCATAAGATAACACACATATGCAGCCATATTAATAATTACATGAACACACATATGCAGGGGCGACGACACAATGCACACACACACACACACACACACACACACACACACACACACACACACACACACACACACACACACACACACACACATTTACATATCATCTGCAGCCATCTGCTCTAAATGATAGGTAATTAACTGAGGCCTGCCTTTGTCTGCGTGGCCGGTCGGCGCACATATAGCAGCTCTTCAGGAGAATATATACGAGAATCATGGAGTTGAAAAGAAGGAGAGGACGAGGAGGTGATGTTGGGGAATGATGCTGCATAAACCCAGACAGTGAGAGAACCATTACAGTGATGGCAGGGGGGGAAAAAATGGGAGATGATGGAAAGAGGACATGGCTGGGTCAGAGAGGATGTACACACATAGTATATTGTGTGTGTGTGTGTGTGTGTGTGTGTGTGTGTGTGTGTGTAGCTCACCTACAGTTTTCCGATCAAGGTCAAGCGGAATCAAACAGAGGAGCTTTGCACTGTGTATGTTGGAGTAGAGAAATGCTAAAGCTAATATTGGCACTGCCTCTTCTCCCTTGAAAAGTAATGAGCTAAGGGACTGCACCACTTTTTTTTTTATTCACTGGAAATGAGTGAAAGAAAACCTACAAATAAATTCCCCAAAAATCTAATAAAACCGAATTGAGATTTGTATACATTTAAAATAGTAAAAAATAATGAAATGTCTTGGCCAGATTGAATTGATGTGATGCGTTCCACGGTCTGATGCTTTTGTTAATCCCCTCTCTTCCATATCCTTCTTCTGCAGC
>NW_011369006.1:132386-149552 GCF_000735185.1 Notothenia coriiceps | reverse complement strand
TCACCCTGCTATCCAGGTCTGTCTCTATTACAGCAGCACAGGACTATAATTAGCCGTGGTATCTCCTGCAGTAATGATGAGTGGGGGAGAAAGCCGAGCATCTACCTGCTCAGGGCTGCAGCAGTGGAGCCCCGTTTCTCATCAAATGGGATCATTAGAGTGTGTATGGAGATGTGTTCCATGTAGGAAGTGACAGAGAGCACGTTTGTCTACACGCTCACCCTCCTTTTTACTCAAATAGTCCAGTGGAGTGGGGAAATGGTGTCGGAGGCTGAGCGAGACAAGGATGGAGGAAGAAGATATCACAAGGCTCAGAAAAATTGACACAAGGAGAACAGAAATAAAAGATTTAGACGGATGTACGTATAACAGGGAGCATCCTTGGTGTATAGGGCGTGGTATTAAAACCTGCAGTTATTTCAGTTATCTTTTAGCCATATGCTGATGATTTACACAGATTTGAAGATGATAATCGTGGCCTTCCTCTATCTGAATCCCACCACAGCCCCCCCCCGACACGTCCGCACCGGTCAGCAGGGTACAAACACACTAATGCACCAAACAGCAAACAAACAAACCAGTGTTGCCATAGTAATTGCAGTGATTAGGAGATAAGCGGTAGGGAGAAAATAACACGTCGTGGAGTGGAAGCCCCCCCCCGCGTGACCTTTCGCCGATTCCAGGCACGTTTGACTGCCAACACACACACACACACACACACACAAACACACACACACATCCACAGGGTCACCGAGTGTGAGATATGGAGACAGTAAATCCGCTGCAGGACCTTGAGATGGATTTTAAAAAGATATTTCAAAGCAGAAAGTGTGATATTGAGAATATCACAAAAGTCACAGGGCACATTTTAATAATCTCATGAGAAGGTGAGATAAATCATGTTTGTCTTTTACACAGTTTCTTAGATGGGATTCTTTCACACAACTCCCACAATCCTCTCCCTGTATACACATTGAAATCACACGTTGTTGTATATGTTGTCTAAATGCCTTTTCATTGTCTGATTTATAGCATTAATGTACAAAATGGTTCCCACTTGTATCTGCCATGTGCCTTGCTTATCATTTTATGTATTGAAAGCTTGACGTGTAATTTGGTTGAAGCCAAGTACTGTTATATTGACTTAATAGAAACAACCAGTCTCTTTTAAAGTAATACAGGCCACATTTTTGAGTCAACATTACAAAAAGAATGCAATATTGTTTTGTTTTTTTAACTGTGTTAGAAATGCCAGTGTTAGAAAATAATGAAAGATTTAATTTGATATTGAAAGTCTACGTTCTCCATTATTTTAAGCATACAGTAAACATTTTTATTAGGGCTTTATGAAGTTTGGTGTAGACATAATCTAGTGGTCGTACTACCAGATACTGAAATTGTTAAAACATTTTTGCAGCATTTTGAACCTGAATCTGCGTTCATTTGGGGAATATTGTCAGACATGATCCGGGGTTCTTGTGAAAAAGCAATAAAAACTATTAATATTATTTTCAATGTCATGGTAATGTAAAGTATTTGATGTAACGTCCAAAAGCAGTCAGATAAAATCTTTTTTTAACCCATGAAAATGCTGATGATGTATTAATACAAATAAGGAAACACATCCTTTAAAACAAAATATCATCAAAGCTCCATTCTAAGTTAAAAAATCAAACCCTGCAGCCGTGTAAGAAAAGTTCATTTGACTTAACATGCTCTCTGGTCTGATGCTGAAAGATTCAATGCATACAGTGAGGGCAGCATAAAGGAGGGAAAATGTTTATGCCTGTTCTGTTTTTCACAGCGATGTCACGGCCGGTAAAACTGGCTTAGTCACACACACACACACACACACACACACACACACACACACACACACACACACACACACACACACACACACACACACACACACACACACACAGCTGAAGGTGTTAGAGGAAAATCAATGGATGGATTGCAGTGTAAGGTCCTCTGGGTGAGGTAAACACAGTTTGCTATACATTCTGCCTCAGGAATGCTGCAAAAAGCCTCAAAGTGGGAAATAGGTGCATTAAGTACGCGAACACGAGCACAAGCACATGCATGTCACTTATACATTATTTATGGGATTTCTTTAGAGGACCGTTCACTTTTGTTGCGATTGGTTTAAAAAGATGTCTCATGTTTGAGCCCACGTGACTTCCATCTCCCCACCTTAATTCCCCCCACACACACACACACACACCCTCCCTTACAGCTCCCCAAAGTCCCAGGCTATGAAATGTACATCACACCTCCGATCTGAGGGAATCTCACCCCAAATCCCTCCTTTGAATTATTGAAGAGGACCAAACCGGCTTGACTCTGATTATACTCCAATCAATATGCCTCCCCTCTCCTCCTATAACATCAAATGCCTCCGACGATCGATCCGGCCAATCACAGGAGCCGCTGCAGCTAGAGATGCAGAGTGTATTGTTGGGCATTGTTTACCCTGACAGCGCTCGGCGTGTGTAATAGGTGTGTTTATGCTCGGGACGACGCTGACTGACTGGAGATGCTTCTGTGTGTTCTCGCTGTCTGCTAAGTGTCACAGATGATTCCACCTGTTTGTCTTTCTGCTGTCGTTGGCGGCGCAATCAAGTTTAGCAGAGATTTCATGAAGACCGAGGATGTGATGAACAGTTTTTCTCTGCTCGGGAACATTGTGTGCTCGGGCCTATTCATAGTGTGAGAGATAAAAAAACATGTTTAAAAAGAGAGCTCTAAAATCGTTTTGCGTTTCATAAAACTGTTAAAAGTTTGAATGTGTAGACATTTTGTCGACTGGCAGCACAAAGCCAGAGAGAGCTGAGTCTAGCACTAATGCAAGGTGCCTGCCTTCACCTCCAAAAGCACTTTTTCCCCCTGTAGACAGCGAGCAGTGACTAGTAGCGATTTTCTTTTTCAATTACACGCTGAAAGGTAAATCAACACGTCACAAACTTTTTTCTTTTACAATGAACACAAACATATGGGAGTCACCCTGCAATTATACAAGGCACACACGCTCTCTCAGGCCTATGTAATGATTGCAGTCGTGCTCTGCTATTTGCGAGATGGAGCGGTTGATTGTTGTCTGTCTCTGGTGAAAGCTGCTGGTTGGTCTTTAAGATGCTGTCAGGCTCGTGCTCCTTCCTGAACACACACGTTTTGCTATTACACAGATAGCCTAGAAATGGGCCTTGCGTTAAAACACCTCTACGGCCCAATGTATTCTCTCTGCACATACATTATGCATGTTGTAGCTTAGAGGTACACATTGTTCCTTTAAGATGTGTATCAGAAGTTGCTAAGACCCTTATTTTGAATCCTCAAATTCCCACACTGAACCCTCCTGGCTCTGCAGTGGATGTATCAGCAGGAGCCAGATGATGGCACTCTTCTCTCTGTACCAGCCTCCTGATGCCCCCCCTCCTCTCCTTCTTCCGTATGCTCCGTCTGCATGATGCAGCTGGCCTCATTTTAATGATTTAAATCACTTTAGGTCCACCGCCACACATTTAGAGGCTTGACTGAATTTATCCTGGTTGATAGAGATCAGTGCCCTCAGCCCCGGACGCTGGCAGACTACAGTAGAGGGAGAAACCTCTCCGACTGACATGATTGGATACATCTCTGCGCTCTGATTTTACTTTTGATCCTGCCGCTCTGACTCTGGCCCCGGGGACAGATGAGTGGAGACGGAGCGGTAGAGATAGAGTCCAATGCCACGCACTCTTCTATCTCACTGGTCAGCCTTTTGTGCAGACGCAGGCCTCGAATGATCACTGTTAAAAGTGGAATCTTATATTAATCACAGGCGTTTTAATGCTCTGCGTTACAGGCCGTATCTAAAGTACGGTTACATAAAACAAGCTTTAACAGATGGATATTTTAAACCACTGACCTGTAAAATAATAATTCTGCCCTTTCAAATGGCCAGTACAGAGGCCTTTAGTGCAGTATGAGCCGGGGTGTATTCTCACTCGGACAGAAATAATACATTTTGCGTCACAGGAATAAAAAAGCAGTTTTTTCTCTAACATTTAAGGTAGGTAGAACTGCTAAGTGTTGAGCAGCAGGGCACAGCGAGGTGGAGGGGGAGGACTATGATACAAGTGTAACCTCTATAGAGGAGTAGCAGGAGCCTACACAACACACGCCGCAAAGCATCCATATCATCAAACAGCCCACATGCACACACTCAGCACCGTGAGGCGGCCAACAGGTCATCACTGAAATAACGCTTTCAGCCTATGCACCCTGCTTATTACTGAAAACACACACAGGCAGTCACACACACACACACACACACACACGTGAGCGGTCGCAGCAAATCCAATGATTTTTCCCCAGAGGCCCCCTCATCCACGTGATAGGAGCCCGATGCACTATTGATTAGCAGGATGGCAATATGTCTGTGTCTGTGTGTGTGTGGGGAGAGCCACAGGGGGCACAGAGAGCTACAGCAGCATGGCGGCAGGGGGCATCGCGGCGTGCCAAGGTCACATGAAGGACGTCAGAGAGTGCTGCAGAATGAGAGCTGGGAGCAGAGCAAGGCCGCGCTGCAGAGGGAGAAAAGAGCTCAGGGAGACAGATAAATTGCAGAGGGTAACATTTCACTATTCAGTCACCTTCACTGCACAGGTAGCACCCATAGGTAGCACCCTGTCTCTACGAGCAGCCGCACACCGGAGAGAGCTTTGCACCAGAGGAGGATGCACGTTCTGATACAGAGAGTCACACACAGCGAGCGGAGAGGAGTTATATAACACGCTTTCCATGAGGCAGAGTTACACTCTGTGACTTTCAGATACTTTTCACATCAATGTTCTCTCGAGGCAACAGTTCACTTTGAATGTTGTACCATGTGACGTGCTGCACGGTGAGTGTGTTCTTACCATGTGTTTCAAGGATGCGTGTTTTTATGGGTTGAGAGTTGTATATATCACTGAGGTAAAAATAAAAACATATTTTGAGAATTAGGTACCAAAAGTACTCATTATTGTCTCATTGCTATGGAGGTTTTTAAATGTATTGAAGGACAGTGATACAATTAAAAACGTGTTTTTCCTTCTATTTTACGTTTTTCCCCTTCAGAAATAACCCACCCCATCCCCTTCCAACCTTTTCCCTACAAGCCATTACGTTTAACATCAAATTGTTTTGATTCCATTTGGAAAAAACAAGGGAAATAAATGAAGGATGTTTTAACGCTTAATCTGAATGTTTTCTATGATTTTAAAGAGGCCCTATTATGCTTATTGGGGCTTTGCACTTTCCTGTAGTGTGTTGTTTAGGTTTCGGTGCATTTCTGTCCTCTAAATATATTAAATTAAATGTGAAAAGCAGAAAATGTAAATGCTCTGGCACCTAATAAATGTACCCAAGCACAGAAGTTAAATTGCTAATTTACATTCCTTCACTGCTGGCATGTGTGTTACATCCTTTTCAATTTCACAAGTTGCCAAGCTCTAATCAAAAACATTCTGACATATGCTTATTTCTACTAATTTAATGCCACATTAAAATTAATACTCATCTGCCAGAATGTCCGATAAATCAGTAATCTGCAAGGTCACACGTTATTATACCGCTCTCCAACTTGCCTCCTGCCATTCTTCTTCTCTTTTTGCCTCTCCTTTATTGTTTCCAATCTTTGCTTGTGTCATCTATCATGGGAAATATGACCATTATTGTGTAATTAAAGGATCAATAGCGGTGTAATAGCGAGGGATGTGTCCAGGTTCCAGGGCTGCAGCCACCATGACGGATTGAGACCTGTTGCATTGGGCGTGTGGATCTGAGGGTTTTACTCGGAGGACCTGAGGCAGAGCGACACAAAGTCCTGTGAAGGAAAGCTCTCGCCTGGGAGCCACACGGCCTGATTACTTTCTCACAAAGTTGAGGAACACAAACAATTATTGTGTAGAATGAGAGATATATTTTCAATTTGAGTGACTTTCTTTCTTTAGCCATTTCAATAAAAACTGCGGTAATTGGAAACATAGTTTGCTCTATTATCTATTAATGTTATTTCAGAAGGATGTTGACAGAGTAACGAAAAAGGGAATATCTGTGTAAGGCATAAAGATTGCTATTGATTAAATGCTCTGAATTTTTCTAACTTTTTTAGTGTGGATTCAGGTGCTTTGAAATAAACTATACATTACATCAAGTGGATTGAATCCTCCAGTGTTTCCTCGCAGGTGTGTGGGTGTTTCAGTGTTTACTGAGCTGTGGCCGACACAAAGTGAAACTGCGATGGAGCTGTTAAAAGCCAATTGCCGACTAGTTGGAAATGCCAACAACCATTTCTTATCTCGCATCAAAACAATTAAAAGTGCAGAGGAGGTAGAAAAATAAGAAATCAGAAACTGGACTCGTGGGTTTCCATAGAAACATGTATAATCATGGTAATTAGACCATTTTGAACAATCTATCCCGTCCAAATTAAGCAAAGGGACCTTAATGTGTTCAGAGCAAGCACTGGTGTTCTTGACATTCAAAAAAAAAAAGGAAAAAAGTTTTGGCCACTTTGGGATTGATGGCATTTATCAGAATGTAGAAATGGAGCTTTATTCATCCCTAATGATGGGGAAGTAGAAGAGAGGATAGCATCCATTTAAATGTCTATAACGTAATGTTTGATGTAGAAATGTCTCTTTTGTACAGATATTCTGTTCAAAAATATACTTTGGTTTTCTCCGGTAGCTATCGGTATCCCATTCTTGTTCTTCTGCAGGATATATACCCAGTAGTGGAAATACTATCTGTGCTTTCCTTGCGTTTTCAATTTCTGCCCGTTAAATTGTCTACCTTGCCTAGTATTACATTTAATATAAAAACTTTAAATGATCTTATAAAATACAGTGCTATGCTTCGGATTGAACCAGTGGTTTCCAACCTTTTGGGGTTATCATTTAAAACACCGTCCAAACTGATAACAACAAAATAATCCCACTGAAAAGCTAAGTATTCAAGAAACATGAATGGTAATGAATACAAAGTAGTAAACAAAAGGGTTCACCAACTTGTAACTCATTGAGGGGGCCATCCCATTGGTTAGGAAGCACCAACGTTTCCTGTATATTAAAGAGTAAAAGTATTAACAATGTAATGATTGATAAAATATCTGTCAAAGACGCTATTTTTAAGTAAATGTTGCTGATAATATAACTGTCCTTTTGCTATTGAATGCATGACTTTGTTGTATTTCCACTTTTCCCCCAGCACTGGTTACAGCTAGGTGACATTTTAAATATGTTTTGTGGTTGTTTTTTGCCTTCAGTGGGCATTGAGGTCATTTATGTTTGAATGATTCAAGTACCAGGGACGATACGCCCTTATTTCAAATCCCTGCAAAGCCTATACTGTATGTAAGAGCGAACGTTAGGATATAAAGATTTATGCAGCTACTCTGAAGCCAAGCTTTCAAACTAAATGTCAAAGGTCAGCAGTATAGCATCAAGGAGAGGCGTGGGCTGTCACACGCTGACCCCGGGGTCACGCTCCATCCACAGCAGGTCACCCTGTCCCTGGTCACATGGTCTCAGATCTGCCGGGAGCTCCACACCCGGCGTGAGCTACAACCGCCGCATGACAGCCAAAACATGGCCAGCGTGTAAAGATTAACCTCTGACTCGACATGCTGTCAGATGTTCGTCCTGAGGAAGTCTAAGAGTTACCGTAGCTGTGATGTACGGCACATGCGCTGACTTTGTGATAATCAATGTGGGTCACTGCGTTTTTGATCTACAGTGAGAGTTGTTGATGTTAAAGCCTCTTCTTGAATTCTCCGTCACAGATATCACTACTCCCCTTCACTCTCGCTGATAATAATATTGACTCCTCTTCATCATGCATCTTCAATGTAAATTGTCCACTACGACTTCTCAATTGATTTCGCCGGATGATGAGAGAAATGTTAGCGGGGCAACACCGAAGCCATTGATTTGTGAAGTGATAGATAAAAAGCATTTATCATATACGAGTGGTGGTGATAATTAATTGATATCGATTGAGTGGCGGGAGAGAAATGACAATCCGAAGAGTGTCCTCAGACTGCTCTTCACGGCATTCAAGAAGTAAAGGATAGATATGCAGATCTCTGGTGTAATTGAAGGCTATTATCATAATGCACTCTACCTTGTGTGTTATTCATATTCAAATGGACAGGTTTGAGCCGAACTATTCCACAGCCCTCAGCCCTGATTGCGCATTGAGAGCGAGAGAATGGCCACCACTGATTTGAATTGTGAAGAGGGAAGATGAAAGCTGGTCTTCTGCCTCCATCTAGAAGTTCACGGCAATTTAAACATTAAATGATCAAGTTCAATATTTGATGTTTGCTGTTAAGGAGGAGGCTATGAGATCCACTCTTGCTTTGTTGGAAAATGGAGGCGAGTCATTTAATTGATGAGAAGGAACAGCCATTAGCTTCATTTGAGTTGAGAGAATAATGTAGCTCTTCCTTTTAGCGCAGGACATGTCGTGCTCCCTGCAGTCTGCGCCTCCATAGACACACCGCTCACTCAGCACCAGCTTTTTGTCTCCAAACCAATCTGAACATATTTTCGTACAGAGGTTGCAGGATTAAAGAAGTTCTACCCTTTAATTTCTCTGTGATTGTCTCTTCCTTCCTAGCTTGCCTTCTCAGATCACTAAATCATTTCCCTGCCTCTCGGAGCCAAAGGTGGATGCTGCGGCGACCTCGGCTTTGTGATCCGCAGGAGCCTCGGCACACCTCTTGGTTATATTTATTTCTGTGGGAAATATCAAGAAGCTTGAACCTTGCTCTGTCTGTGCGCGGCAATCATACCTCGCAAAGCACTCTGTAATTACAAGCAGCATCTCCTATTCATCAGTGGACAGAATGGAGGAGTCTGAGTGTGATGGACCTCTGTCTCCTGTTGGATAGCACGATAGCACTGTCTGCGGATTGCTTTTCCAATTAAATACCAACAACAGGTCAGTCGAAGATTTGTTGTTCTGGAATAAATAAATAAATAAATAGATGCACTGCTGTGATGAGTTTCTATTTCAATTAACTAGTTTGACATTTTGGAAAATGCGCTAATTTGCTGTCATGCCAAGAGTTTAATAAGATGATTGATACAGCTCTCATCTGTCTGATAGCTTAGCTGATAGTTAGCTTAGCTAATAGCTTAGCTAATAGCTTAGCTGATAGCTTAGCTCAGGGGTGTCTACATCTTTTTTTTACTGAGGGCCGCATACAGAACAATCTATGAATGGCTGGGCCCCTCACTAGAGGTGAGGTATATTGCCTCATTAGTTAAAGGTGGGGTATGTAATTTATTTCAGAAACACTTTTCGTTATATTCCATGGAATGCTCTTAACATCACGATAGCAATGAATATATTAAATGCTTTGACAATAAATACATTAAAAAATGTCATCTGTTGAAGCCGTAGCACTGTAAAAAGCACGACCAATCATCTGAGCCGGCCCGGCTAAAATAACTGGATGGCCTACCTGCCTGTCAGCCTTCCATCTGTGCACAAACTTATCTCGTGCCCTCATTGGTCATGTGCGCGTTCGGGTGTTTGGAGGGGGGGCTCCATACCAACAACAGGTCAGTCGAAGATTTGTTGTTCTGGAATAAATACATAATGCACTGCTGTGATGAGTTTCCATTTCAATTAACTAGTTTGACATTTTGGGAAATGCGCTAATTTGCTGTCATGCCAAGAGTTTAATAAGATGATTGATACAGCTCTCATATCTGTCTGATAGCTTAGCTCATAGTTAGCGTAGCTGATTGTTAGCTTAGCTCATAGTTTGGTTGATAGCTTAGCTCATAGTTAGCGTAGCTGATTGTTAGCTTAGCTCATAGTTTGGTTGATAGCTTAGCTCATAGTTAGCGTAGCTGATTGTTAGCTTAGCTCATAGTTTGGTTGATAGCTTAGCTCATAGTTAGCGTAGCTGATTGTTAGCTTAGCTCATAGTTTGGTTGATAGCTTAGCCTTAGCTCATAGTTAGCGTAGCTCATAGTTTGGTTGATAGCTTAGCTGATATACATTCTTAGCTGATTCTAAATATAAGAAGCAGGGGGAGAGAACTACCCTGCTATGTCCAAAGGAAAACTAATCTGCCTACCAGAAGACTTTAAAGCTCTCTTATGCATACGAATGCAGAATCAGCGCTGTTTGTAGTCCAAGCTGTATTAACCAATCACATCTGAGTGCATACAGTTGAACAGTTTCTGTGGAGAGTAAAAGAGGCTGAAGATATGCAGGCTCTGAACATGTCTGCTGTAACAAAACTAGTTATAAATATGCCAGAATTCATGAATCTTCTAACCTCGGTGTCTTAAGTGGTGAAAAAAAAGAAGAAGCTCTTTTATTCTGATTGAAAAAAATCACTCAATTAAGGCCAACGACACAAGAGGGAAGGAGAACAGTCCCACAATGTGACATTTTCCATCTTCGAGAAGAGATTCATGAATTTTTTAACTGGAAAGTTAACACGTTGAATAAATACTGCAGCTCTGACAATCAGAGAGAAAGAGCAGCTTATGCAGTTTAGATGTACACGCAGTTTACAGAATTAGGATGGGTAGACAGCTGAAGGTAGGCAGAGGCCAGTAGAAAAACTCTTGTAAAAACCAGTAAATCAAAGAGAGCGATGGAGCTCAATATAGAGACAAAGGAGCGAGGGAGAGAAAATTAAAGAGTGAGAAAGGAGGAAAGAATGGATGGAGAAAAAAACAAAGCCACTGTGAGATTCAACCACATGCTTTTCTCTGATTTGCTGAAATTCATAATCCTCTCTCTTCTTTCCCACACCCAAGATCCTTTCCCAGCATCCATAATTCCAGCACTGAGCCAATCCCCCTGTCCATTCTGAAACTCCATTGTTTCTTATCGCGCTGAAAGTGCTTTCTGCACAGATGTGATGTCCTTCTTTTACACCCCAGCAGCAACAACTGATAAACGCTTTTCTGTTTTCTTTGTCGTTTTCGCAATTTTTCTGTTTTGATTTGAGCTTCTGCAGTGAAAGAAAGAAAGAAAGAAACGACCACCGTTGGGCACAACACGGCGTGGCGGGCTCTTTCTCTGCAGCTAAATATACTCTGTTACACTCGGCCCTTGTTATATTTTTAATGGCCGTAGCGCACTCATGTTGCAAAGTCTCTCCAGGCCAGATTCTTTCTCTTCCCCTCTCCTCTACGGCCCTTATCCCTCTCGCCTCGGGGCACTCGCAGGCCTGCCGAAAGAAATCACCCCTGCATCACTGGAGACGTGCAGACACCCCCCCCCCCCCCCACACCACACCGCTAAAATAAACTGCTCACCTTCCCCCTGTATTGTTAGCCCATCAGTCTCGCTCTCAGGTGAACGGGCTGCTTCTCCTTTCCACTCAAGTGTGTTATTTAAAATGAAATGGTGGTTAGCATCGCGCTAATACAACTGAGAGGCTATTTGGTTTGGTCATGCACCTTGCGTTAGTGTGCATCCTTTTTTCCCAACACATTCACACACATGGATCTTAAGAGCTAAGGAGAGCATGGCATAGTTTTAGACGAGTGCTGGAGGATTTGTGGCAGCGGTTTTGTCCCCGTTGGAGTCCTGCAGATCTCCTCCATTACATGAAGCTCCATGCAGCTGTTTCAAAATGGCTGCCTCTGCGTTTCCGTTTCTCTGGAGTCAGAGGACTGAGCAAGGGAGGAAATACGTGCTGCTGCGAATGCATACAGATTAGGATTAGAGCGTGAGCTGCAGCGCTGAGGCCTTTGTCATTAACAGGCAGTTTTAATCAGGGTCTGTCCCCGGGTGCTGACGCGTCAGGAGCCCTGCAGTCCTCAGAGAGCAGGGGGAAGAAACAAGAAGGAAAAGACGAGAGAGAAAAGAAGACCCCATAGTATCATTGGGGATAGGGCGGGGGAGGTAGCGTGCAGAGCAAGCAGCGCTGGATGTGTTTGGCATCCACGCGCTGTGTGTTGTAGGCAAGATGGCTGCTGGATGTGCTGCGCTCCTCATAACGCTCTCTCTCTCTACTATTGATTTTGCTCTGGCCTGGTGCCTGTGTGTTATTTAAATGTTAAGATGTCAGTGTTGGTAATCACGGGCTCCATTAAAAGGCGGGCAGCACGGCTACAGCCACAGACCTGCAGAGAGAGCAGGCAGGCGGATGAATTATTAAGGAGAGGATGAGGTGGTGGGACATTTCCAGCGTCGCCCTCGCGAATGTCATCCCACTCAGCCGGGAGACACACAGGCACAGGCTGGCTTGACAAAAATCGACAGTGACTTCCTCCTCCCCCCACCCGGAACCGGTTTGATCCTGATTGCAGACACTGCAGCTGGCAATTTCCAGAATAATCTGCAGCTCCAGCCCTGCCCCCCACAGATCCGCCAGCTCTTCCCACCCCCACCCTACCTCAGTGCCCCGGCATCCTCACGGCCCTCCAGCAGCATCGATAATATGGACAGGAGGAGAGGCCTTTGATTTGCTGAATCAGAGGGTCCCATCTCACCGCTGTGTGCGTGTGAACATGTAGACGAGAGACGGAGTGAACACGTGCAAATCTAATGGCCGCCTTTAAATTCAAACACCAGAGACCTGAATAAAATGCATCTCGTGGTTGAAATAAAATCAGCTGAATGTAGAAACAAAGACAGAACATGCAAGTAAATAAATGTTTATGAGGGTGGTGGTGCAGATATATGTGAATGAATCAATAAACATGATAGAAATTAATGACACCATCAAAACCTACAAAAATGGTGCTTTGTGCGACATATTCCCCCCCCTCTATGTGCTTATGTTTTAATGTTTATGATCATGTTATCGGAAACAATTACAGCGTCTTCAATACCCTCGCCCGTTTTTATGACGTTCATCTGGAATAATGTCAGCAGCAGTGATTGGGATGTCACTGACAGTCGGAGTTTGAAGGAAATTGAATCGCATAACAGAACTGATATTTAGAATAAATGGAAAAAGCCGACAACTTTGCAATGTCACTTAGAGAGTGTTTTTTGTCATTCATCAAAGGCCTCCGCCCCCTCGTTACGATGCATTATTTTATAGTCGGCGCGGGGCAGAAGATCGATTGTGAATGCTGGTAATATTTTCTAGCTGCTTTAATAGTCAGGCTTTGTCACTCACTGCTGGTAAGTTGGAACCTCAGGGAAAGGAGCTGTCCTCCCACATGCAGGCTGCTTAAAACTAAAATAAGTTTCCTATCAGAGAATCTCAGTCCAGTTTTTAAATACAGCACTTAATCACAAAAGCATGTTTTAAAGACCATGCCTTCCTAGAGCTAAATACTGTGTTGTAATCTCACACACAGGTATCAAACACTCAGGGTGTTGGCATCATCTTTTAAAGGGACAGTTCACCCTGAAATCCAGAAATGCATATTTTTCCTATCAGGCTATTCACAAATCTAGATTGTTTTGTTGCTGATAGTCGGAGATTCTATCCAAATGTATGTCCACCTTTTCTTCAATCTAATAGGGATAGTGCCACTTGACTTGTGGTTCTCAAAAAACATTTAAAATACTCAACAGTAATTTCTCTTTCCAGAAATCATGACCTGGTTACTCGAGATAATCCACAGACTGTTGGCATCATTTAGACTAAACGGGGAATACACAATGCTATACATTAACATTTTGACGCTTAAAGCACCACAACCAGAGCAAATATCTCCCACAATTAGCAATACACACCAAAATACTGTAGATTAACGAATGGCGCTGCAGTGTTACTGTTTATTATGAACGGAAATCTCTCTTAATATCTTTTTTAAACGCGGTTTCAATGCAGGATGTGAAATGAAAAAATGAAATATACTAATTATGTAGGTAGGCACAGAGATAAGTGTTTAACATTTGTTGAGCAAGTGCATTTTTCTATTTACTTACTTGTATATAGTGAAACAGAAAGGAAACGTAATGTGCAATAATATCAGCACAATTTCCTCAAACATACAAGCACAGATCAAATATAGTCAAGTAATTTAATCACTTAACATACCGGTATTGAAGGTGAAAGCAGAATCAGTGTGCAAACCAGGCATTTATGTGCATTTAATGACATTAGGGTTTTAATAATGGAGTTGAGTATGGGATAATGTCCATATCGCATGGCCTGAAATGATACAATACCTTCACAGACGGCTCTGACAGAACGCACCAATGTTAGGGAGACTCGAACGTCACTGTTTCTCCCAGAAATGGAGAGTAATTTTCTCTCCGTTTGAGAAACTAGTTCTCAACACAGATAGCCATAATAAGATGTAAATTGGCTGAGGGGCTGATATAGAGAGGGGGGGGGGGGGCCTCACTTGGTGTACCATGAACAGCAATTAAACATGGCAGCGACGCATTGTCTCTATGGATGTGAGCTTGAGCTGCTCCGCTGACCACAACGTTTTCATCAAAATACCTCTAACAAGACCAATAAAAACTGCTGTATGTACAGAATTCATTTGAAAATGATTTTAAGATATATATTTGAGTTCAGATCTACTATTTTGCTTGCAGTCCAAGAAAAACAACTGATCTTTCGGTGAAAATTACCATTTGCATTGCAAATTAGTTGTGGTATACCACTCAGAATGACTAAATTCAAAGCTTCAGGTCTCTAATGTTTACAAATGGGTTGCAGACTTAATGGGACGTTGTGAGTCCATTGGCTCTTTGTGCTAATTGCTAAGACCAGAAATGAAGAAAAAGTATCAAAATAAAGATGTTGTGCGAGTGTGTTGCTGTGTTTACTTCCAGTTGTTGTTGTGGGGGTAATTGGCTGAAGCGCCATTTTGTGAACTGTGTGGCATGTCACTAATGGTGGCTTCCTATTGTCACTGTAAGATAAATGTTCTTTCAGGGGATCCATACCGAGATCTAGGGAAACATTTCCTCCTTAAGAAAGTGTAGAAGCATCGGCCTGTGTTGGGGGGTGTGGTTAATTACGTCTAACTTACGTAACGTCTCGGGGGATCGGAGCTGCAGCGAGGCCGTGTGAGTTGGGGAATTCAATGAGTGAGTCATATCTGAAGTGCAGTGGCTCTTTAATCCTGCAGGCTGAGAGAGAGGCGGCACAGCAGGACCCCCGTGCCAGTCAATAACACTCTAACACCTTTCTGGATGGCAAGCGATGAGGGTCAGGTGCAACACACAGCTCAGAAACCCCGGGTGCTTTCCATTTGGTTTGATTTTGGATCTGGTGTGAAATTGAAGTGAGAAGTTTTGGGATATTTGGGAGTTTGAAAGAGACGTATGAAAATCTAGGAACTACAAGCATGCGTACATTCGTATTCTCACAGGAAAATGAGATTCTGATCAACTCAGATATGGATGACATGTAAGAAAGAAACCTTGAAACAAGCTTCAAGTTCACTTACATCTACCGCTAAACATTTACGAGACAATTCACAACCTCCTCTTGTATCCCGTTCAAGGCTTTTTTGTTGCTTTTCATTGCCTTGCACTTCAGATATATGCAAATATTGACATGGGAGGAAGGAAAGGAAGAAGGAGGGTTCACTAATGAATAAATGGCACCAGGAAAGCTGTGCACTTGGAGCTTTCTTTGGGCCTGAGAGTCTTTTTCTATTCATATCATGCACAGAACCTGTCCAAAGTTCAAGATCAGCTGTTTGATGTTGGCTCCTTCTGTGCCCCTGGTGTGTGTGTGTGTGGACAGTGAGCCAGAGAAGGAAGGAGTGTGTGTGTGTGTGTGTGTGTGTGTGTGTGTCTCTGATCTGACAGTATGTGTGTACACTAGCTATGTAATTTAGTCCTTGTACATTTATAATTTGGTTAGCCCAACTGCTCTCAGAGACTGCTGGAATGCTGCCAGCCTCACGCTGAGTGTGTTTGTGTGTGAGTTCATTGCTGTTGCGGCGGCTCTAAGCTCACTAAGGCCCTCTCTTTTTTTTTTTACATTATGGCCTCTCGCATCTATACACCGCAACCTTCAAGCCCCAAGGTTGCAGCGAGCCTCTGCCGGCAGCATGAAAGCATCATAGCAGTCCTTTCCTTCAGAGCGACAATGGTACACACAGCCCACCGTCTGTATCTATAGGCTCTACAGTAATGTAATTGCGGCTCTCAGGGTATGTGGTGGTGCGGTAACCTAGATGGATGGAAGCTCGCTGGGCTAAGGTAATCAGCTGGAGTGCTGGCACGGGCGGAGCAACACCTGCTGCTGAGGGGAGTAGCCGGCGCTAATTGCGGGAGAGTGATGGGAGCCGAAACGCTGCAGACGCCACCGACAGTTCAGCCTAATGCAATTAGCCGCCATGTTCTCCTCCAGCAAGATTGCATTACGCTTTTTTACATTTAATTTAGCCCGCGCAAAATGAAACGGTATCAGAGACTGGAGATAATGAGAGCAAACTGATATTGAAATCTGCACAGCGTTGGGAGGCTATTAATGAGACAATGAAACACTGTGGCTGACAACATGGTATACTGTGGTAAAACACTTTAATAGTGTCATTAGGAAGATCTCTGTGTTATTGCTGCGAGCCAACAAGGTGGCGGTGAAAGCTCTCCTCTGTGCCTCCTCCACCTTATTGTTGCTCTTTGTCGTTTTTTCAATATTGATTAAATATTGATCACCAACTGGTTTTCTTTTTTACATTGTATTGATGGCTAAACCCATCTGTTGGAGTGCATGTTTATGAGGGTTTCCTATTGATCTTGCCAAATGGCCTCTTCCTCCTGTCTTACTGAGTGTACTTCCCATCGACGCATACCACTCATACAATACATTCTAATATTTCTATAATAAATATTCATTGATGATCTTTTTCCTCAGTGGTCCGACACATATTTAACTACATATCAAAGAGAATAACCCGGTGCGTGGCGGTGGAGGTGAGTGCCGGGTCTCGGCCCTTTGTGAACAAGCTTCTTTTCCAGGCTCCATTCATCTGGCTCAGCTAAAGCAAAAGCAGTGCAGAGAGACAAGCTGCTGCAGTGTGACTTTGCTCCTCTTCCATGCTTTGATTCATTATTCAGCACCCGAGAAGTCGTCCTGCAATCCCACAGCAGCACAGAGAAACAAGCATATATATAAGATAGGCGATCACACACACACTCCCACTCTCTCTCACACACACACACACACACACACACACACACACACACACACACACACACACACACACACACACACACACT
>NW_011369006.1:122858-132344 GCF_000735185.1 Notothenia coriiceps | reverse complement strand
CCGTCCCCCCCTTTGTCTCGGAAATTAGACTAATCTGGACCGATTTTAGGTTTGGCCCCGACCTTCACCGGTCAATCGAAACCACCCAAGACTTGCCCGAATGCGATTCAGACATGGTACCCTTATTAGATGAGATTTTGGGTCCATTTTGTTTAGTTTGATACCACCTTCCCTGTATTCAGGGACAGTAATGCCTCATAATCCTCCCCCCTGTAAAAAGGTATGTCGCACCGTCGGCTCATCTCGTCCGTCCTACCTCACACACACAAACCACACCACCCAACACAGCGACAAACAACCAACACACACACCCCCCGACACACACACACCCCCACACACACACCCCCCACCAACCAAACACACCCACACACCAACGCCACCACAAACACCCACACACACACCACCACACCACACACAACACACGCCCACACACACAACACACACCACCACACACACACCAGGCACACCGAGCCCCGGATAGAATATAATATACGAACAAGAGACAGGACGACCACCCCTAACTCCCTGCTCGAAGAGCATCCTTTTTGAAACAACATGCCACACTGCTCTCTCAGTCCTGCTACATGAGCCACGAAGAAACGGGCCAAGAACAAATTGCTTTTAGTGGCGGTTGACAAGTAGTTGTGTAGAGAAAATAAAAGGTTGTTTGGAGCAGATTAATTCTCCTTCAAAAGGAGCGCCCAGCTGCATTCTTCCCCCAGCGAAGGGGGAGAAGATAGCTCCAGCCGAAGAGATACAAGCTAAATAAACCAGCTTTATCCAAATGTAGTATACGGTAATGGCGTGTTGCTATGGTTAAATCAGAGCGACTCAACTTGGTGTTATCCTGATCCTACGAAAAACAAACGTGTTAGACAAAAGTGTCGATTCAAAACCATCTCAAAACCATTTTTGCCAGTGAACACAGACCAACTAATAACCGCGCTTGATGTTCTCGTCTCATATCAGATCCCTGTTCTGCAAACGCTGTTGAGCAAATATAATTTCAGAGACATTCTGTTCTCATTAGTTTCACAGTCATATTACAAATAGAGGAGAGACAGCTGTGAAATATATATTTCTAGTGGATAATGATAGATCACGCCTGTGGATTAAAGTGGTTTTGTTCTGGCCGTGGTTTTATGCGAGATGAGTCCTGACTTCTAACCTGTAAAGGGGGCTCGCCGGTCTGACCTGGATCCTTCAGCATGAATTAAGTGAACAATGGAAGAGCCGGCTGAATGATGGCTCCACGCGCCTTTGTGCCTCTGTTACAAAACCACTCCTAAAAAGGGCGGCCTACATGACACACTCTCTAGAAATCGATCACATTTACTCAGCCCCTGGGCTTTCCAAAAGCTGGATTTAGAGCAACAAAAAAAAATGGCAAAAGGAGAATGAAATGAAATCCCCTTTGCATTTTAAAGCAGAATGAAACAGAAGTGAATGGGTGGGCGAGGGAAAAATGCCTCGGTAAAGGTCTACTTTGCAGACTCCGCCGCGCACTCATGCGTCAAATTTCATCAGCAGTATCTCTATTGATTTTGAAACCTGGAAATATAAGACCAGGCAAGTCGGGCACAGAGATACCCATGGATGTTTGGGTTGGTTTTCTGCGCTTCTCCCTCGCCGCTGCCTCCTTCCTGGGAGCGTGAGCAAACCCATGCTCTCTCAATTGTCTGACAATACTCTGCTAACACCCGGGCTGAGCTTTACAGACGTGATATTAGATTGAAAAGACAGACCTTGAATCCAGCTCTGGGAAAATTCAATATTTCTATTGTATCCACTGGAATAACAACCAGAGCCAACAAAGTCCACACTGACTTGACTGATCGTTTAGCTTATATTTGAAAAGCTTTCCAACCTGATCAATGCTTGAGAAATACAAATAAACAAAAGAGAAGTGGAGAAGCCTCATACACTTGTCAGGAGCCGCCTCTAAGTGGACTCTAAATGGAAGCCTTTTTGCTTGACTGTGTATAAACTAGCTGACAGTGTGCCCGGCGCTCAAAAGCTTCAAGGCCCAATCTCTGACAGGCCCATCTCCCGCAAATGGGTCACACGGACATTAAAGTGCGGAGGGGACAAGAGTGGCAGATCAGTTCTCCTGCAGATTGGATTGTTTCACAGTTTGGTTTCTTACTGTCTCTGAGCACCAAGCTGCGAGCTGGAGGGAGCGAGGTCTGTTCGCCATGCCACTAAAGAGGACAGAGGCGCTGGAAGGAGCTCTTTAGTCTGCTAACACAAAGCAGAAGAAAGGGAACGGGACACGGAGAAGCCAGTTTTAAAAAAAACCTTTCTGTATGGCCTGCAGCTTTTCAGAAGCCAGGATTAAAGAGAGGAGTGTAGCCGCTGTAAGACGGATCTGCTCCATAGGAGTTTATTTCTAACGCTTACTCGAAATACATTAAAACCCAAGTGACCTTACGGCAGTGCAGTCAGGGTTTATACGGGGTCAAGGGTAAGCAAGGGCGTCCAGTTATACTGCTTAACGTCCAGACGCAGCCATGTCCATCTGCTCCAGGTCAGACCTCGCTTTCCATCACAGTAGATGACACGTCAAGGGGGCGCCTGAGCAATCACCCCCTGCAAATAAAGGGAAGTGATTTCATAATGGTGTCCTATCAGACCGCCACGCGTCAGGGTTATCTGTATGACAAAGCAACTTTCCCTGTTTATGCATTTCCACGAGTCGACCTGGAGAGGTGGATGAAAGGAAGGCGAGCGGTTGGTGACCCGGGGTCAGGGGCTGTGGGGCTGCAGCTGGTCACACTACCCACTCATTGACTGATTCTACATCCAGCCCATTGTGTTCGGCGCGTGTCTATTGTTCTGCGGCAGCATTAAAATGCATAGATTCCCGTCAGCCATTTTGCTGCTAGTTGACCTTATTAGGCAAGGTGGATACATAAAACATGAAGTTTAGGAACGTTAGATAAATGTGATTCTCTGAAAAAATGGATGCTGGGTTTCGCTGTGATTTCATTCAAAGCGCAATCAATAAAACATACAGACATGGTTATGCTGTGTGATAGCAAATACATCCTGGGCGTAGGTGAGGGAATATATTCAAACGACAAACAGAGGTGGAAATTCCTCGTGCTCCATGGGATCTCCAGGCAGTCGAATGTAGGTGCTTGCCACCCTGCCCCCCACTCTCATCTCTATTTTTCCATTCTCGCCGAGCACACACAGACATGCTGCAGCGAGCGGGAGGGAAGAGAGGAGAGGAGGGGAGAAGAGGTGCTGATACTCTGTAATTGAGGGGCAACCCTGTCACAGTTGACCTGCAGGAGACCAGGGATAAAGCGTATTCCATTCTCTCTCCACTATCCTGGGACTGACAGCCCGCAGAGCCCCCAGGTCTGACAGACCTAACTGAGGGCTGTCACCCCCTGCCCCCCCCCTCTCCTCCACCACAGCACATAACAACCGTTTCTATCTCGTGTTCTCATATGTGCTCACACATTTATTGGCTTCTACCTATCAAAATGTACACTACTACTCCGACAAATACACATTCGGAATATTTAATCAAAGATACGCCCGACAAGATTTTCACGATGCCCTTTTTGTTATACTGACTTCAATTTCATCTTCCACCTCGTATATCTATTTTAAATATCTCAACAAGGACTGTAAAGGTTTAGCAGAAAAAGAGTGAAATGACAGCGCTGCCTATTTTAGAGAAACTCTAATACTTGGCTCCTTAAAGAAAAAGTACCAGCGCTCGTCACCAGAAGCGCATCTCCCCAAAAAATGGGGCTGATGCAGCGACGGATAAAGCGAGTATATTTAGATCCCCAGTCCCTGCCCTTTGTGTCTTCCTGATTTGTTCTAATGTGGGAGCCTAATCCCGCGAAAGCAGATTATACATGTATTCAATTCCTTAAAATTGCAGTATTTTTAATACCACATTTGCGGCGAAAATACGCAAGCAGCTTACAAAACATAAACCTCCCAAACTGTGTCTCTGCGGTTATAAAAGGGTTGAGAAATGCGAATAAAGATGAAGCATTTATTTGAAAAGACATTGTTACACTGATGATGTCTCTTTGTAAGGAAAAAGTTCGCGATGCAAAGACTGCTGACATGAGCCGTGTGTGTGTGTGTGTGCAATTGATTGTGCACTGTGACCTAAATAGTTGCATAAAAAACAAAAAGGTTTTCCGACTTTACTTGTGTCACTTTGGTAAATCAATATGATATCACTTTTTCCAGTCTTTTGCTGCTCACAGATTTCTCCGTCTCATCAAAACCCCTCGAGTGAAATAGCTCCAAATGAGAACATGGGAGTGGGCAGAAAGAACAATTCAGCAGAGTTTCTAAATCACTTTTTGCATTAACAGCTTTTGAAGTAAAATAAAAAATTCAGATTCACAATGACCTACTAAATCAGCCATGTGGAAGACGGAGAATTGCAAATAATTTAAATGGCATTTTCATGATCAGATGATTTTATAGTTTTGAGACATGAAAGAGGGATGTCATGGATATAATCATCAGAAATGAACACACACTCCACATAATGCACTACACTCTGCCTCTGTCCACCTGACCCGCTGAGTGTCCTCTCAATGACAACATGGCCGCCCCCATGAGCTGTAGCCGGCCGCCATAATGACACAATGTACCCATCTGCCCTTCAAACCAACCCGGCAGCATGAGGCTGACCTGCGTGTGTGTGTGCGTGTGTGCGTGTCCCATCTGCCCTTTCAGCCAGGCAAGCAGCAGGAAGCCGACCTCTGACCCTTAGGATTATAGTCCCACCATGTGCCAGTGAGCAGGGTGATGAGATTGACCTATGTGGGCTGTGTGTGTGTGTGTGTGTGTCCGGCATCTGACAGATCCACCAACCACGCAAGTGCAAATGAAATACGGCGTGCACTGCTCACTTTTGGATCCATAACTCCCCTTTCCGATGAGCATGCTGTTAAATGTGTTGGTTATGAAGAGTGAAAAGCTTTCAATCATTCAGTGTACATGCAAGTTCAACAGAGTGTGTGTGTGTGTGTGTGTGTGTGTGTGTGTGTGTGTGTGTGTGTGTGTGTGTGTGTGTGTGTGTGTGTGTGTGTGTGTGTACGTACGGTAATAAAAGCACCTCTCCAGTGAGTGATCTATTGCGGGTCTGAGGACAGACAGCCTTCCTGAGCTCTGACACAACCAATCATCGCAAAGCCAGCGTGATCGCCTTGGCAACCCCTGTCACCACATAGTTTATCCCGAGCGTCCTCCAATCAGGCGGCACAACAGACTTCACAAGACCCTCCCACATGGGATGGGGTGGGGGGGGTGGGGGGGGCAGTCGTTGGTGCAGAGCCTGCTGCATGAGCGGATGCTCTAATCTGGATCCAGTGAGGATCACTAATCCCAGATTATGGCTCTCTGGGATTAAGACATGCTGATGCACAGGTTTGCACTCACCTCCAATCCCCAAACCTCTCAATCTGCCGCTCTGCTCTGCTCCTCCCCCCCCCTCTCTGAACCTCAACCCTGCAAAGAGGTCCATTAAAGCAGAAGCTGTGTTTTCACCTGAAATGACACGTGTAGTTCGAGGTGTTGGCATCTGAGCGATTCAGAGTACACCTGCTGTCTGTCTGCACACGTCTCTGCGCTGTGTGACGTTAGAGTACAAGTGTACACAATGATTTGTGGATGCTAGGAATGGTCCGCACATTGAAGGTTAGCGGAAATGAAAGTTTCTCCCTGACGCTGCGATCCAACTGAGCACAAGTGACGGGCCCAAGCAGACACTCCACCTCTACGGTATAGAAAATACTACAACATGTCATACGGAATAGAAGCTTGGACAGCACAGGAAGCAGCTCAGGAGAGACATCATGGAACTTCATGAAAATCTTTCAGCCTCTCATAAGAATCCGATGTCTACTGACAGTGTTTTTTAACACGCTCTTGAGTGAACGATATAAAGGGGAAACTTTTCACACGTAGTTCGTACATGTGAATGTGGCACAATTCCCTCAGCCTGCACCGTTAGATTTATAAGCGACAGTCTTCAGGATTTAAGCCCCGGCGTGAGTTTATCATGACGCCAAATCATTCCTGCACACAGGAGAGAGGTGGTGGGAGACAAAGAGAGGAGGGGAGAAGAGAGATGGTGGCAGGGGGAAGAAATAACTGCTCAAATATTGTTCATTACAATAATTCATACATCACACGGTGACGTGTAAATTAGAACCTCGGAGTCAACACGCGCACAAATAATTAAGTTGAAATATTAATGATGAGATGTCCTCACAAGTGTGCAGCTCAGGATCAATTTGGGGTTAATGAGTCGTTTATCTCCGTCCAATCGGCTGCCATGCTGCATACATGGCGAGGCCCGACATATAAGTGAGGATGAAATGATCCCCTAAACAAAATCAATTCCTCCTGTGTTTTTTCAGTGGATGTGGAAGTCAGCGACGTGCCGCAGAGAGAGAAGATTCTGCAGGTTGTCATTCCAACTAAAACTACACAAGACAAATCCACTGACTGCTTCCTCTGCTCTGTTTGAAGTTGTCTTATCAGTGAAATTGCCTGCTGTCGACTGAAAACCTGCACATTTCCTCACAATGCATGCGTCTCTTCTGATTTCCAGCAGGCCCAAACTGACGCAAATAGAGAGAACAATCAAATATAATATAATCTTTTGGTGTTCTCTGTGGTGGCTCATCCCTCCATGCTGACTCAGAGGCTGCTCGCCCCGGGCTGCATCAGAGTGTTATTGTTTGTGTGTGTGACATGCAGTCTGTTTACAGCGGACAACATCCTTTCCTATTTCTTTCTTTTTTACTCGTTAGGGACCTTCCTTCTGTTCTGAAGCTGATTAGTCCTGACCTGAGCAACCTAGTGCTGCTATATCCAATCAGCCTAATCACTCAAACTCTTTCCTTCCCCCTCCTTCTTGACGCTAATGGGCTTTCCCTGCTCTGGTGACTTAGCACTTAAGAGCTGGGGGGTCACTACTTCAGTAAAACCTTGTTAAAACTTCTTAACAGCACCTCCGCTGCCCTTCCGTTCACAAGCAACTTGGGTATTTATGAAGAAATAACTAGTTACCCTTATTTACTCATATGAGCGGTGGATAATCCAGTTGCCAGCATGCCTCCGTATGAATTTGCATCACCTCCCAAAGGGCGAGCAAATTAATGAATATTCACACTTAATCTATAGCCCACGGCAGCCGTGCATTATTCATGAGTTGTTGCTGTTTTTTTTTTTTGTGGTAGCACACGTCTCAGTTTTGTCATCGCAAATCATAATTTCATTTTCTCCTCACTCCATTTTCTGCCATGTGCAAGTGAAGGCTGCAGTTGTTAAGAAGACATGCAGCAAATCACCGCATGGAATGAGACTGACTAATGTCTTTAGCACCCCACAGTTTTTAATCTAAGCACTAATATAGAACCCTGTCCTTAAAAGAGAGATTCATGCATCTTAATGCTGGCGGCAAAACTCCAGATCCCTGCCTCTGGTTCTCTGTTGTCAGCGAGGGCTGTCACTAAGCTGCAGAAGCCTCAGAGCCACAGCGCTAAAGACATCAGCGAGACAGGTGCCATCTTGAATCATTGCAGTCTGTCTACATGCAAACTAGACTTGGACTCCTGATTTGGTGTGTCTGTATGCGTCGAACCCCTATGTTTACCGTGTCAATCCCCCTATGTTTATACGCTCACATGCAAATACATCCCCCAAAACAGACTCTGATAGCTGATCAGTCATTACTAGCAAATAACTCAGCAGCAAAATCAGAGGAGGGAAAACGGCGTTCACACTCCATTGTCCAGCGTTAAAAGGTTTCTGTATGAGGGAAGGAGAGAGCGAGGTGACAGTTTAAAAGCCTTCCTCGACACTCAGCGAAATGGGCCTATACCTTCTTCCACACAATTGCACCGGCAAGTCAAATTGCATTAGTGATGCACAATGTTTTCACAAAAATAGAATCACAATAGAGCTGAAATATTGTGCATTGTGCTTTGAGTCAATGTTTGGAAGGTGTTCCTGTTTTATAGGGAAATACTGCAGGACATCTTTCACAACGGAATACAAATCGACACTCGCTGCTGGCTAAATTGCATAAAGGGAGAAAAAGTGATTCAAGTAATTACTTTTAAATATAAAAAAAGCAGTTTCATCCTTTTAAAACCTTCCTTCCTTAAGTGTCAAAATATTATTCGAACAAATGTTATGTTCTTATTGAACCACACACCACCTCTTCAAGAGTTACCTCTTTGTTTCTGACAGACATTTGAAAAGTATTTGCTCAGTAACAGACAGGCAAAGGAAGAATAATTGCACAACTTTTTGGTCAAACATGAATATTCAAAATCCCTGAGTTAGCTGTGAGAAAATAATTAAGAGTTTATTAGCATTTGTTTATTTGTCCATGCATAAAACCTCTTAATGAGAATATACTAACAAGCTTGTGACTCCGGGGAGGAACATTCTCAGCGTTGAGAAAGCCTCCCATCTTTGGAATATGCTACGTTACAAAAAAATCTTTTATTACCCCACGAACAGCTAAATTACCACAAAAGTCTAATGTAGTATGACATGTCCTCCGCCAACCTCAACTAGTGGGATTTGCTCTCCGTGTATTGAAACGTAAAAAGGAGGAAAATACCAACTCCGGGTAATTATAACACATACAGTGACTTGACATTTAGGGCACCGAGTAGAGAGGGGAGATAGTTGGCCTTATCAGAAGCTATAATGAAAGGTCAATGGCCTCCTCAGTGTTTACCTCCAATCATGTGGTCTGAAGAAGCTTCTTCAGTCTCTTTTCAAAGAGCAGCGGTCTGTTTGGGAGATAACAGCCTCGTTGGCCGTAGGTAAAACAAACACTTTCATTTTTTTCTGAATCGAGTTTTGAGACTGTGGTTGCTACAAAGGAATGTGGGATCATTTGGTGCGTCGAAAAAGCACCAATGAATTCAAAGTGATTCGACTAATAGGCTATAATTTAAAGTGGACCTATCATGCTATATTTGAAATCATATATTGTAGGGCCATACCTCAAAACATCTCTGTGAAGTTTTTTTCTTCAAAATACCAAACAGATCCCCCATTGTAGCCATGCCTCATACTGCTCAAACCCCTCTTTTGCAGCCCTGTTAGAGAAACGCGGATTTTGGGTCCTTAGCCTAAAAAAGAAAGAAGAGGAGGCGGAGCTAATGCCTGATCAGAATTCTACCGGAGATAAAGTTAAATTCTGCTGTGTTAAAACGCCATCCTGTTCTAAACCACATCAAGGATTATTTCTGAAACAGTATGGAGCTCAAATACTTTTTCTCTTGCGGGTTTATCACAAGGTGAGTTCCTTTTTTTATTTCCTGCTTTTTAAACACATGTGCTCTCCAGCACAGGTTACCTCTGAGTGTTAGCGAGGCTTGCTAATGTAAACAAAGATGAGATTACGTCCAAAACACGTCAGGCATTGTTTCTGATAGCAACTTTCTGTGGGTCCGCTGCCGATTTGAC
>NW_011369006.1:111872-122840 GCF_000735185.1 Notothenia coriiceps | reverse complement strand
GAGAGAAGAGGCAGCCATTACAGAGTGAGGAAAACTCGCTGTACATCTCTCTCACACGCTTCTTCTCTGACTTGGTCATTTTCTCACACAATTGAGCAGCTTCTTTCTTTCTCTGACACACATGCAGGCCATACATAAAGGTGTAATTCACATTTTTGGGTCAGTTCTCTCTATAAAAGGCTGTCAATTCTGGAACATATTACCAACTGAACTGAAATTGATTGCAGAAATGTAATATTTTCCAACAAACTTCTTAAAGGCTAGCTCAAATCTGACAAAGCTGTAGATTCATATTTACTGTATAGAAAGGACAAAGGAAATATATTTTCTCCTCCAACTGTCAGCAAGAAAGCAAATAAGCGTATTTTAAATTGCATAATACCTATCAAATATAAAAGAATATCAATTGTTTTATGATCGTTGTATTAGCAGGCCACAGCGGGAAGAAAGTTAGCTTAGCATATGAAAACAGTATTTATGTTTCCTGTTTCCAGTGTTTGTGTTAACACATACTTTAAAATATAAGTAAATGTGAAGTGCTTTTTTTGTCCAACTGTCAGCAAGAAAAGCAGGAAAGTAAAAGGTTGACCTAAAGTAGGTTAGTACCCCATTTACAAATTAAATCACCATATTTTCAGGCATGTCTTCTTAATGCTAGCTGAGTTTTGAGTCATAGTGTTCACTTTGGGATCCGCACTTTGTCTGGGGGTGCTGTTAGTGAGCTGAGATGCCAAGGACCATTAGCATCCCAGCATGCTCTGCTCTGGGGGCTTCACCTGGCAGTGAGGAGAGAGCAGAACCACAGGGATCAGACACGTTAGGGACGAGGAGGCTGTGTGGAGGTGAGGTAATACTCCCTTTTTAAGGCTGTTCTGGGGAAAGCAGATTACAGCGGGCTGGCAGAGTATTAACAGTCAGCTTCCTCCACCAGAGCACCATCTCTATTAATGAGAAGTGATGGAGAGCCAGGACTCCCCGCAGGAGATCTACATGGCATTATCTTCAGCTACCACCGCCATCACCTCCGCGCATTAGCTCGCTCATTAGCTTTGCCATTAGCCTGCCCATTAGCGGAGGCTCCTTGATAACTGCTTAGATGCTTTCTGCGTGACGCTACATGAAAGAGTTACAAACAGGAGGTTCAATTCCTTCTGTACTCTTTAAATTTGATTAAATTGTTCTATAGAATACATTAAAAAGGTGGTAAAAGCCCCACAGTTACACAGCAACATCTTAGTAGTAGTAGGACTTTGAATATAAGCAGACTATCCCCACTAATGATGTGAACGTTTTTATTTAATAGCAACGAAGGGAGAAACTGCACCATGTTGGGGGCAATCGTTGTCAAAATATTCATCAAAAATTTAAAAGATGTCGCACTTTAGTATTTTGACTTGATTTAAATTATTCACACGTAGCCTTTTCCCAAAAATAACATTATGAATTATGTCCGTAACTAAAAGGGTGAACTAGCAACATCTCTCATGCTCAATGCAAAATGTCCTAGTGACAATTTACTCATTTAGTGATGCAGGCTTTCCTTCTTGAACAAACTCTACCTAACGATGCTTTAAAAGTAGATCATGTAATTTTAGAGGGTGTTTTTTTCCCGTTTCTTTTACATTACTGTCAAAAAGTGTCAAATACCTGCCGAAATGCTATATGTGACATTCATCCCTATATTTCTTTCTTGGAATTTCCCTGCTCATTCCTGAGATGGATGTGCAGCAGCGTCTCACCGAGGCTTTCTGCCCATTACAGGACGCCATATGTTGAAAGATTTACCATGGCGACGCGGCCAGGAGGCTCTAACTCAAACCTGCCTCAGAATGTCAAGGAATGTCAGAGGAGAGGAGGAAGGAGAGAGGAGATACAGTAGCATTGTTCCCCGAGCGCAGCAGGCTCAGCTGGCCTCAACAGTCCCAGTCCCCTCAGCCTCGTAAGACTAATGGCGGAAAATCACAACCTGGGGGGTTCGATCCCCTAAAGGGCCTCTGAGACGTCATTAATATGCAGCTTTTTTTTTTGTTGAAACACAGACATAAATACTCTGAAATGTGGTTTACACGCTAGCGTATGAACAAAAGCATTCACACTGGGAAGCGTGTAGATATGATATCAGACGGCTCACAAAAGAGATGCAGCCACACACACACACAGTCACACACACACACACATACACAGTCACACACACACTATGAAAGCAGTACAAAAAAGCAGCTGATTGCTCCCTGACTACACAGTTAAAGTAAGAAAGGCAGACAGGTACTATCTCCCGGCCCTGCGTGGTATATCTGAATGTGCTGTGCAGGCATTTTCGCCCATCTCTGTTCTCCATGCATGGCTTCCCCTCCCCCCACCCTCTCCATCATACTGTATCCTCCTCACCCACACAGCGGGCTCCCCTCCCCCAACCCATGCTCTCCCCACCCCNAGTATATCTTATCTTAAGATGATCGATGGCTACTGCCATATTTGCAAAATGTGCCTCCGAACCTTGACAAGTGCATGTTTCAGGCTTATCAATTAGCAACAGGAGGGGTCACAGACATAAGACCAGCTATTAAATAAAGCTATTATGACCTTAGCTGTCATGTGGGTATATATTAATGCTGCATTAAAGCAATTTCCACCCATTTTCACAGCTTGAGGACTAATCTCTGGGTTTGTCAAGCAAAGCAGATGTTGTAGTCCCAAACGATAGCTGAGGATTATGGGTAGTGTAGTGTCTTCGGCCATCCTAAACTCCGAAAAACTATTTGTTTCTCCGAATCGAAGGGGAAAAACACAAAAGCATTGTACACCATTTAAACCAATCAATGTTGTGTAATTAACAAGGATAAACTGATATTTTTTTGTCTATGAGTACGGCAGATATCACTGTAAAATAATTTGACAGTGAGGGGAATACTTCCGGTTTTATTATGAAAACTTCGAGATCAGAAATACTGTTTTCAACCCGTGAAGGTTGACGCCAACTTTACATGGACGCTGCCGTCAATAGAAAGGAATAGGGGGAAAGACGTAGTATATACACGTTTTCCTGGCGAGACCTCAAATAATCTTCGTNTATGCTTTTTGATTAGATTACTTTGGTGGTATCTACAGGACCCTTTCGAACTCTTTGAAATGGAATGACGCCCATCCATGGCAGACTATCCAAAGCAGGATTCGAAAGGGTCCTGTAGATACCACCAAAGTAATCTAATCAAAAAGCATATTAATGGCCAAACTATTCTACAATTTAGGATTTTCCAGAGAGGGTTATTTGTGAATATTCGACCCTCCGGTGCGTTTGCAATCAACGGGAACATCAGCCCATATGCTGCAAATTGTTGTTTCTTACACGACCACTGGAGGTGCTTTAAAACGTGACTATAGGCTATCTGGCTTTCAAATGCCCGTAATAATCCCAAAACCCTGGATTAAGAAATAATCTTCATACTTTATATATTTGCCCCAGAAGGCTACTGCTTCGATGTGGCCTGTAGCTGCAAACAGGGATTGGCTTCAACAGGGAAACAAAAAGAACATCATTGTTCCATACCACTACATCCATGGTGTCCTTAAACAAGCTGAAATAGTCCAAATGACTCTGGTTGGCTGAAGTACACAGTACTTGTTGTTGTTGTTGTTGTTGTTGTGGACGATATAAACAAAGATAAGTCTGTTAGATCGCCAGCTCACAGATGTAGACATTGGAGCCAAGCTAATCTGATGGCAGTAAACATCGTCTAATACACTGCCATCAGTTCAACATCGAGGCAGATTTAAAAGTCAAATCAGGACGGTACACTGAGTCTAGACAGTGGCCGTGTAGCTGCCTGGATATTAGAATAAAACATTTGTCAATCAGGTATAATGTAAAGCAGTAGCGTTTAGAAAAAAAGGCAGTAAAGAAAGTGGGTTTAAACATGCCAATATGTTCCTATGGTTCTTAAAGAAATTGAAACCTTTTACATGGAATGTTTCTTCAGTTTTGATGGTGCAGGAAGTTCATTGAGGCAATACATTCCTTAGTGTGTGCTATATTGACCGAGAAAGTTGAGTCTTTGTCTAGATGTATCAGAATGCATTGCATTCAAGATATTGATGCCCAATTAAAACACAAGTTGCGTCTCCACTTCTGCAGGTATTGAAATGATAACGTAGAGGCTATGTTGTCAGAACCAGAGTACTATTTTCCACGTCGTCAAGAACAGAGGTATGTTCACTACTTCAATATTTCCATTTTGCAATTAAAGCCAGACCAAGGGTTAATTTCACTACGAGGCATCTCATGAGAAGAACCAACAGTATTTTATTCTGCGATAAAAATACGTAATACTAAAAGTAAGTGTTTTCTCTCATTAGCACATTTTTGTAGGGTCTTTGCTGCATGTTCCCCCCCTGGTTTTGAGTAGCATCTAAAAATGTGTGTCCCCTGACAACCCAGAGACATTCAAGATGGAACACCCTTTAATTCAGGCTTCCCTTTAACTGCGTAATTCTCTGTTAAATGATGGGGATGAATGAAGCAACAACAGATTTTGGACAGTAGAGCTTTCTCAGTCAATAAAGCAAGACGTCCACATAAAATGTCTCTTTTAAGATAACTTTTTTGAATTTAAGTAACTCTTATAGTTTAAATCTTTCATATATTTTAAACATAAGAAAAACGTTCTGTAGTCCTTCCTCCTTACAAACAAGCTTCAACATAAACGTACAGTGTGCGCTGTTCCCTGAATGTAGACAACTGCTCTCTTTCTCTTTAACTCATTTACTTAACATATTGCTCTAAACTCACTTATCGTGACTTTGGTCATATAATTTGAGTCAGCTAACCAACTTTATATATGCAGTCTATGCTAACCACACTAACATTATAAAACTCAATGTCAGAAAAAACATTGTGTCCTGAATTCTACACATCTGAGACAATAACAATAGTTTAATGGGTCATGTGACATTTGGAGTTACGAGCTTGTCACACAGCAGATAAAACACTTACTATCAATAATGCAGACATATCATCTCTTAACCTCAAGTCTGCATTTAGGATTGAGTTATCACACTGCAGGTACAGATATGGTAGAATAGAACGCTCCTCTAGCTCAACTGCACAGACGTGTTTACTTTGCCATGGCTACGGTATATAAATGATCACAGTTTCAATGTCCATCATCTACCAAGAGTTGTTAGTCAGTCCATGTCCAGAGAATGCACTCTTTAAATCCACAAAGATTTCTTTAAAATAAATGAATCCGTTTTACAGTAAATGAGTCCTCTCACAACACTGATTGCTCAGATTCTTGCAGCCCAGAGCTTTAAAAGTGACAGCGTTCAGAAAGACTGCCCCAGACCAAGAACACAGATTCATTCTGCTCTCTGTCACTCCTCCAATTCCTACTGAGATGTGTCCCAGAGACAGACCTACTGCGGAGTGTAGTAAACACAAACACACACACACACACACACACACACACACACACACACACACACCGTATGGACCCTGGCACCGGCATGTGTGTGCATCCTTGTCTGTGTTAACTCGCTGAGCAAATGGAAAACCACAGAAGAGAACATGTTTGGTTGAATATGTCAAAAATATATATCAACACTGGCGGCACAGCTACTGTACCGAGGAAACTACACATCTGACTCGCTTGGCTGAGGAAGCATTGTTTTATTTACAGACATGAAGCAAATCCAGGGGACGGACATTTTGGTTTATTAATCAGCTTGAACTCTGACACCTGGATTGATTTAATACAATCTAATTACGATTGATTTGCATTGGGTCGAATGTTTTGCTGTGGGACAGACACGAGGCGGTTGCCTGTGACTCTGACTCTCCATTACGGGGAGGAGCGATGGATAGAGTGGCTAACAGACTACCAAAACCCACTACTCGGGTTTAAATCACATTTACAAAGCATATAGGTGTCTATTACGGGAAATTAGAACGGCCTCGGATCTCAACAAACCTATCCTTCAATTTTATTGAGTCTTCTCAGTGGCTGTGTGTTTGTATACTTGTCAATAACGATTCGTCTTCATGTGTTGTGTTGACAAACGGCGGTGAGCGTGCATGTGTGTAAATGCACAATGCCGTCTCCTTGATCCTGCCCTTGGGAACGATAGGAGAAAACACTTTGAAATAGTTTTAGGTTCACTTTGCAGCTCAGGGGAGAATTTGTCAAAGACTCACTAAACTATCATTGTGAAGCATGACCTTACTCTGTCATTTCTTTCAAATATTGTTTTTAAGATATAAAAAGGCGACATTTGTATAGATCAAAAAGCTGATACCAGTAAGAGAGCGGGGACTAGAGGACAGACCATGTAAGTTAATGCTGATGTGTGGAAAATGTCAAGAGGGGATTTTGATGTCATTGTTATCCACCCTGAATGATGGGAAGTGAATTAGATGTGTTTATTGTCAATTTCTGCTGCTTTCACATGGAATAAAAAAATCTGAAATTGTAGTGACAGAGATTATTTCCTTTCTTACATCCGAGGCGCACATAAATGCAAACAAAAACCACCTTTTCTCCACAGCCTCGGCTTCATTCTGATGATGAATACCCAAACTCATCTTCTCTACTCATTCCCCATCCACTCTTTGGGCTCTACACACACCAGGACCCCCTCCAACCACCCCTCACTCTCACCCCCGCTGTCTGAAGAGAGCCACTGCTCACTATCCATGTGCCTCATGTCAGATAATTCTGTGGCGAATCAATAATGCAACCGTAAATTTAATTTAAATAAACATTAGTGGCTTACTTAATTAATGAAACCTCATCTGCAATTTGTCAGTGTCAGGAGTGCTCACCCCTTTGATGTTGGTATGAATATTCCTTTTCACAAAATGAGGCTCTCGCACGATTAGTGCTTATTGCAGCGTTTGCCTCTTCCTGCCGCTGCTCCTGTGCTGAATTAGAGAGGACACAGATTAAAATCGTTTACTTTGCAGGGAGGACAATGAGAGGCCGTAAAATGGATGTGAGGAAACATCATGAAAAATAGCAGGGGGAATATCTAATGAATCTAATCTGCATACAAGCAACCTGATCAAACGCTTGAGCAATTTCAGCGGCCATATATCAAACAGTTCACGACGTTAACATCAAATCCATATCTGAGAGGTCCACACCCATAAGCAATAACGCTGAGCGCTAATAACCAGCAGGGATATGAGAGATAAATAACAGGGAAGAATATAAAACAACACCTCATCATACTGAGAGATCTGACCCGTCTGTCAGTGTGTGCAGAACAGCTGCTCGTGACCCAATTTCACAAGGATACATAATTCAAGCTATACCACGTTAAAAATATTCATCAAAACAAGTTAGCAAATCTATTTCAACACATCCCTCGTTTCGACATTACAACTGCTTCATTACATGGGAGAACAACTCATAAAGGCTTCCATGACCCAAATAAGTCAAGTTGATCAACGCGTTGCCCAAGTTGATAAGTGTAAAGACTCAAGATGGTATAAAAAGACTTGACTCATAAACCAAGACTGACAGCAGCTCGTACACCTTCAGAGTCACAATGATATTAAACCTGCAACACGTCAATCAAAAACGAGAACAATACATTGGACATGGAAAAAGGATTCGAATAATTGAAAAAAGCCTGATTGAAATATTTCCCAGCATGCATCACTCCTTTTTTCCTTGCTGACTTCGAAACACCGATTATATTGCAGTGAGTGTAGCTGTGTGTTCTGCTGTTACTGATACAACAAAATGTAATTAAATGTTGACCCAAACAACAAACAATAATGATTTGTTGTGAGGACAATGTGACTAAAATATGAACGTATATAGACGTGTTCAAATTTCCAAAAGCTTGCACATTTCCTCGCACATGGGAGGCAATAGGAAATATGTGTTCTCTGTCACAACAAAGAGAACGAGTTACTTCAGATATTTACAGAAAGAAATAATGTACTTAGACGTGTAAAATGGGATCACATCTGTTCAAACACTTTGCATGCAGGCACTTGCACTACAAAACTACATCTGTTCCACAAATTCATCCATTTTTCAGCGAAACCAGGTTACAGTACAGAGCCCAAAACTGATTAAAGCTCAAGGTAGGAAGGAGACGGGAATAAGGAACGTGGAAACCCCTTATTTGGGACACCTGAAATAGGCCAGAGGCTGGTTTCCTCCTATCACAGGAGCCCTGGGAAGCCTGAGAGACTGGAGGGAAAAGAGGAGAGGCAGGAGGGGGAGGGATGATGGCGGCAGTGGGGGGATTCAGCGGGGCCTTAAGTGTGCTATCATAGGCGTCTCTTGTGCCTGCCTGCTTTATTTGCAGTAGTCAGGTTAATGAGTCCACCAGCCCACTTGATGTTGAGAGGCCTGCCACAAAGAGTCGCCTCATTAGAGCTAGCCAGGCACGCTGCTCTGAGACAAAGGGACATTCACGCCGCTGAATGCCTTTACGCTGCTCAATGCTGCCAGCCTGCGAGGGCCAACGCCATGGCAGAGCCCCGGCACACGTCCTGGCGCCCGGCCAGCCAGCCACGACCCGGCTGGACCAGCGAAGTGTTGCTGTGTGTGTGTGTGTGTTTAAAGGAAATGGGGAAAAGCCACAGCCAGGAAGTGTTGGGAAAATAGTGAATGTCCTCTTCCAATATCAGAGTGACATGATAACAAAGGTATCCCAACTGTAGCTGTGAACATGACAGGATGTGTGATTACCTAGAAGAGCATATAAGTTCATGTACAAAACCTCTGATAAGTTTCTTACAAGAACCGGGACATTGACCAGTTCTCGAAAAGATACATAACGGGTCAAGCGTTAATTACCCATGATTTGTTAGGCCGGTATACATACCTCACTTGTTCCCCGTGTAGAACTGTTCAAGGTACCTATACGTGTATGTCTCACGTAATAGTTAGGTATATGTATTCTTTATTAGCACACAACTTACAGCCACAAGGTCCAAAACAGAGTCCTTGCCAGTGTGGTGTTATCGAAAACACAGATTTTTTTTGTAATTTTTGGCGAAGTAACCTCTGATGTCAGTTTCGGCGAGAACACATTCACGTCTATGTTATTTTAGACGGGAAGGAGTACGAACTCTTCCGCATAGGTGCGACGAACGTAAGACCTCTACTGTAAAAAGAGGACGGGTTTACGTAATTCTAATATATACGGGAGAACAGTTCGCTAGCCGTACAAGTCTACAGCACTAACATTCTCTTACGCAGTTTTCCCGATAACACGACCTTTGAGTGAAGTAGTCCTTCGACCTACTCCTTGGAGAGAAGGCGAACTCCCGCTCATCGACACCTACCTTTTTACTCAAGAGTATCTTCTACGATTCCTCTTCATCGACGTGTCTAACTCTGTAGTGTTGTTTTTGCTAACCAAAACAACTAATTTTCAAGTCTTTAGGTGAATAACGATTGTTATTATGTACAAGAACTCTGTTTTTTCATCCTGTATAGCTATAACTGTGTGAAACTCCCTACGGACCACTCGGATGTCTGTATCACTTTGTGCATTCATCTTACATAATTCACTCAATATTGTTAAATACACACTCTAACGTTTTGTTCTACGGCGTGAATCCTTTAATAACTAACGGTAAATCGACTAAATCTAAAATCCTCAGAGTCAAAGTCTCTTCAGAAGTACTTCGGTCTAGGTAGTTTCCTAACGGTACGGAACTACTAGACATAAGGAATACTGTCTTACCGTTACTAACTAGATACGCCTTCTACGTACCTAACAACACATATAAACTAATGACTAATTCTATTCGGAATACTAGAATATAGTAATTTATGGGATCACTTCGTCACTGTATAGAGAGGTACAAGGTCGTTTAGCAGTAGTCAAAAGAAAAGTCTCGACTCCTTTTACTACAGTCGTCAATATCCTCAGTACATCCAAGTCCCCTGCTAGTATACGATATGTCACACTTTCTACGAAACTCTTCTGTGTTCTCGCGTCACATCGCGCATGACTATATTGAGCTCTCAAAAATATATATTTGTGAACTTCTTTACTGGTGCCCTACATGGGATTAGTGTTGGTCACTAAACAAGTTTTGGTAGGCTTATAACGGCCGCATAAATTATCATTTGTCCCGAATGATCATAAAACACCTCTGCTAAGATACTGTAATATCAAAATGTAGATGTTAGTTTCTTGGTTGGCATAAAGGAGGCAACAAACATAATGTGCAACGAAAGCGAGCAGGTCAGGAAAAAAACAGGTGTGGCCCCGAACGCAGAAAGTTAGAGTCCTAGAGTACCAAATTAGAAATACCAGTGTAACATGTAATTGTGCGACCAAATGTTGTTGTTATTGTAGGTACGTGTTTTTCCGGTCGTTCCGTTTATGTTCTTTTTCCGTCCCTACAGGAAGTACCAATAATGAACTATACTAAGGAGAAGCTAATTGTTGGTACATCTTACACTTCAGTCATAAGATAAGTCTGTATAGTATACCTCGTATAAGATTAGGTGAAGGAGAGCACTTCGTACCGCAAAGAAACAGATAGAGTTAGTGTCAGATAGGGTCTAAGCAGAGATCTTAATGATGGCTTCCTCTCTCACAATCACAACGGATCCCGGGCGTTCCGAACACTGAGACTTCCCGGACGTGGTCTGAGACCTCCTCTGTATTTCACTAGGGGTTTCCGCTCAACTGAAGACGCTCGAACAAAAATGGGAGCGTCACTAGACGTCTAAGTATGACGACTAAAGCGGTGCACTGGTGTATTCTTACTAACGTCGTCCCGGAAAGCATACATTATTCAGAGACGGACCAGACAGGGAGACAAACGGATCGAGCGCAACACCGGTTGGGACGGTGCCAAATTATTTTTCTCTCTCCCTCTGGACCTCCTAGGGAGAGTGTATTCTCGACTTATGTACACGATTAGTGTGGTATCGGATAGTATGAGCATGTTTGTCAGGGACTACGAGAAGATTTCGATTAGTGTGGGTC
>NW_011369006.1:109726-111841 GCF_000735185.1 Notothenia coriiceps | reverse complement strand
CCCCCCCACCGGGAAGATGGAGCAACCGGAGAGAAATTAATTGAAATCTAAACCCCGATGCAGGATTAACTAAGTAGGTGAATTCCAGTTGTCACATAATCAGGGCTAGTGTACTATTTGACTTTCATCAAATGGGGCTGACTGAAACAGCGACCAGGGATAATGACATGAAAGAAAAAAAATGAGCCAGCTGCTGTGCATCCCCCCCTTTCTCCATCCCTTCCCCCCTCTCCTCAGCATCTCTCCATCCACCCCTGCCTCCCAACATACATTTGGGATTTTTTTCTACGAGCCATCGGTATGTGGAGCTCAGCAGGGGGAAAATCATCAAATGTTGCCGCCATATTGTGTGACCTCATTCCATGCTCACACACTGATATGAATAACCAATGGTTACCATCACCTGCTGATAATGCATCTCTTCTTATCACTGCCACTACTGATGGAAATATCTTTTCACATAAGCAAGAAGCCTGAACGCAACACGGCAGATCATGAGCAAACATCTTTCAATTTCCCATTATAGATATTATGTAAAGTGCTGTGGTGTTAACTGTAAAGGCGTTTAGTGCTGCTGAATGTTACACCTTTCCGGTAAATGCACCGTGATATTTGGTGGATGAAATGTTGAGGGAAAGTGGGTCAAACAGCACGGCGGCGCTCTGATGAAGCATGACTTGCCGCAAAATAAATAAATAAAAATGAGAGCACGTCAGAAGATCTCCACTCCGGGAGGATGATGTAGATAAGGCCAACGCCAAGACTCGATGCGTTATCGAGAAAGACAAGATCTATTTTGAACACAGAAAATGTACTCAATTTTTTTCTTACACTACATTACAGGACAGTCATTTTGGATGAAATGTTGGCACAAAAACAATAAACAATGGATCATATTTAGCACAAAAACAACCAGCAGGGTAAAGTGACATTGAATAAGCTCATAAGCAGCAAATAAACTCATTGCATACATAGTTTATCACACACTGTGATGTAGTCGGAAGCAGATATTCGTAACGCTTTATAAATGTGTAGCGCTCAGAAACCATACATAGGGGGGTTTAGTGTACCATGGAAAACATAAAGAAGCATGCTGTTGCTTTTGCAGAATAAAAATGCTTCAGATGACTTAAAATGTTATCATGCATAATCAAAATGAGTACTGCGTCTCCTGGTCTCCCTTTATAAATATCAATAAAACACCAGCAGAGGGAACATATTGTCGAGGCCATTGCTTGTGTTTAAATCGCTGCCACAGTTGGAGAGCATCGCTGCTGCTAGTAGCAATAAAAGCATTACATTTCTGTAGGATTTCATGCCGTTTACAAATCAATATTTTAGCAAGTTTTCTCCCTGTGTGTGTGTGTGTGAGCGTGGGAGAGAGAGTGTGTGTGGGAGACTGTCTAGGTGTAGATAGCAGTGGGTGTGGGCAGCGTCAGTAAAGCAGAGCAAGCTGCCAGCTCTCCAGTTGATAATATAGCTTGGGCTTATGCCCGGTAAAGGTTGACCTCCGCCTGTTGGCTTGCAATGTCATGTGCCACCTGCCACCTGCTACACACACACACACACACACACACACACACACACACACACACACACACACACACACGTCTGCCTTCAGCTACACCCCCCTGTATACGAGTATGCTAGAAGGAACCTGTGTGATGGACTATTGCTTTTTAATAAGTTCTGCTTCTTTATTTAATATATAAGTCTACTCTTGTTGGAGTGTGTGTGTGTGTGTGTGTGTGTGTGTGTGTGTGTGTGTGTGTGTGTGTGTGTGTGTGTGTGTCATAATAGAAAATAATCATAAAGAACAGGAAGAGAGGCTTGTGAGAAAGTGTTAATATCCTATGTTTTCTGATATAAGAGGGCACAGATACAATATAAACAACATGACACAAAAAAAGGACACACACACACAGATTCAGACACTTCCACTGAGCTGTGTGGTGCAGACGTATGGAGCAGCGTACCTGGACAGATGGCAGCCAGTCATCCCGTCGGACCTGCCATCAGAGCGCTGCACGAGACGAGGAACAGAACAGAAGCAGTTTCCACACACACACACACACACACACACACACACACACACACACACACACACACACACAG